>NC_056741.1:1354908609-1355111331 GCF_019279795.1 Protopterus annectens | reverse complement strand
TTTTTAAAGCTTTTGAACGGGTTGGATTCAAAGTATTCTAGAAGCTGCTGTTTGATCATCTGTGCATACTTTTACAAAACATTATAAGCTTGATTCCTTCTCCAAGTCCATTTTGAGCTTTGCTAGGACTTTTCTTCAGGGACTCCTGGACTTTTCTTCCACCTCCCAAATGTATTTTTCTAATGTCATCTACCCATGTAGCTAAAGCGACAGCAGTCGTGATCAATGCATTGAGCATAGTACAGTTGTGTAAGTAAAACCTATGTAACAGTAAATTTTGAAATGATCACTGCTGTAGTAGCCACTCCATCCACTTGTTTTTTGTTTTTGTAAGCCACGGTGTAGACATTTTATTTTTTGTTGCTTGCATTGTCCTTTCAGGAATATGTCTCACTCTCTCTGCTGTCTGGAAAGCTCGGAAGGGCTTTTTACCCATACTGGTCTTTTAGTCGGCATAGTTTTGTTGTTTGACAGTTTGGGTGTGTTTGTGCCATGAAGCTGTGGAAGCTGGCTTTTGTAGACTTGGCAGGATATAACCGATATTGCTATTGTTACAGCAGCAGTTATAATTCAAACATTTACTTTTATAGCGACAAAAAAACTGGAAAGGACTTCTAGGCAGACCACATAAATATATGCGTGGATACAAATAATACGAATTACAGTCTGTAAGCACACAGTACCTTTAGGTATAAATAATTTCCAAATATAATCCTTCACGCTATTCAGCTCTGGACACCAAGGACAAGGTACACTGCTCACTATTACGATAACATATAGTGGCTGTATCCAAGCATAAAAGTCCTAGCTATTCAGCTCCCAAAGCTCACTAGCAGTAACGATTTATGTAACGAATACATATTTTTTTACCCGCCTAACGCTTGGTGATTGAGTTTAAGTATTTACAAGCATTGTTTGGCGGGAATTCTTGTTTCAAATTGGAAGTTTGTAAATGGTACTATTGCAACATCAGTGAACAATCGTTACTGCTACTGAGCTTTGGGAGCTGAATAGCTAGGACTTTTATGCTTGGATACAGCCACTATATGTTATCGTAATAGTGAGCAGTGTACCTTGTCGTTGGTGTCCGGAGCTGAATAGCGTGAAGGATTATATTTGGAAATTATTTATACCTGAAGGTACTGTGTGCTTACAGACTGTAATTCGTATTTGTATCTACGCATATATTTATGTGGTCTGCCTAGAAGTCCTTTCCAGTTTTTTTGTCGTTATTTTACTTTTATACGTGGAAGGACTAGTGGTGTGTTGCTAGAAGTACATTTTGGATTTATATTTACTTTTATAGCACTTTTTTTGCTTACACTGCTGTATTTTCTTGACCAGCTTATTTGAGAGCAACATTAGTTAAGTTGTCTTGTTTTTCAAGCGTTGGGTGTTCTGGTTTCTGTTTTGAAAACTGTAGTTTGTACAGTTTGCCTAATGTGAACCATCCTTGTTGGGTTTGTGATAGAAGTATTTTCTGTTTGATCCATAAGTTTTCTGTGTTCAGAGGTGCATGCTTTGCCAACATGTACATAATCACCCACCACACTAGAATTTGACTAGCCATTAAGCCCACCATATTTTGCGTCTGTCACATGTAGGTATATTGAGCCTGACATTCACCTGGAGAGGTTCCCTTATTCAGTGCTTGGTTAAGTAATTGGTTTGCATATGGCTACCTTATCATGAGCTAGGGACCTGTGCCAGCATCCAGTCATTGAAGGAGGGGCATGACATGCAGTACTGCTGGTAAGCGTCACTTGAAGTCTCAGAATGAAGAAGCTCTTGGCTTCCCTAGCTTTTCAGAAAATGGTACTGTTTTGAGATTGCCCAGTGTGGGTGGTAACAGGGAAGGCCCAACACATTCCCAGAACTGTGCTGCAGCAACATCAGAATGCAAGAAAATAGGGTAGTTGTCTCATCCTGGAGGTAAGCCAGCCTTTATGATGATTTTCATACACATGATTTTCTGTCCTGTGCAGTGGTGTTGCTTTAGCCTAACAAGAGCTAGAAATGTTCTTTATATGTGCACATACCCTTCTCTCTGCCAGACTGCAGCCTCCTTCCCACATCTGTTGGCACATTCCCCTCTGTGTGAAAGATGCATGCTACACTACCTTTGTTTTTGTTTCCACAATACATTGATTGTTCATTGTGTACTTAGCTTTTTATAAATTGATTTAGTGTTTCTGCTCAAATTTTCTAGAGTAGAAAGATAAGCACCCTGTTGGAGCAAATCTTCTTGATGTTATGTAGTCCAATCTCGCCTACATTCTTATCATTGGGTTCAGAGCCGAACCTCTGCTCTTACTGTGCTATACTGTAGCTCGAAGTCTTCAATTGGCTCTTGGCTAAGAGGTATCACATACTGCAACGCGCCCATCTCCGATCTTATTTGCCGCTCCTTACGCTCAGTTGTGGTCTCTCTCTTGGCTTTGGCGAAGTTTAATTTTTTCTTTTAAATTTAAATTGTTGACCAAAAAGCTATTTTCATAGCTACCTTGTGTATATTGTTTCTGCTGGTTGTGTGGCCGGTTCCGTTGGCCTTGTGGTATCCCGTTCGCCCCTTGTCTCCATGGGCTAGGCCCGTTTTTCAGTCAGATGACCTTGTTCTCCCTACTGTCCCGTTGTAGTTTTTCCTATTTGTTGTTTTGTTGTTTCTTTGGTGTTAGTCTCTTGTTTCCTGGCCAAGGCCAGTTTAAATTAGAGGACTTAGTCTTCCTTGTGGTTGTCCGTGGTCTAGGCCATTTCAGTTAGAGGCTCTAGTTTCCTTCTCCCTTCTGTGTTTGGTTTTGGTGCAGGGGTGTTCCTGTGTTCCCCTGTGGGGTGTGTGGAGTTTTCTTGTCAGCATGTGTTAAGGATCCCAAAGAACACAGACCTTCGGGCTTTAAAAAGTGTGTAGAATGTAGTGACAAGATGTCATTAACTGATTGGCACGCAGTGTGTCTGTACTGCTTGGGGGGCCATTCATCTCCAAGAATCTTGCTTGTTCTGCCATGCTTTCAGTCTCCGTGTACTGCAAGAGAGGAAGAACAAGCTTATCATAAAAGGAGTACTGAAACCTTCCTTTGAAGAAGACTTAGATAGGTCTTCTAGTTCCAGATCCTCTCCTTCCAAATTGGACAAGAAAGCAGAGAAAAAAAATTTACAAAAAGGCGCTCTCCGTCAGTTTCCTTGGAGCCGCCAGAGAAAATCGCTAAAACTACCTTTACTTCTTCGGTTCCATTGGCATCAGTGCTGACAGAAGGTAGTACACCGACCAGTATCTTGGAGCTGGTGACAGATATTCTAGTTCGTAGCCGGTCTCCAGTTCCTCGACCGGTTTCTCCCGTCTCATAGGTCTCCCTATGTAGGGAGATCCAGGTCTCTGACCTTATCCTCTAGGGCCCTCTCTGATGACTAAGTCAATAGAATGGAGCAGAAACTGCTCCAGTCATCGGTGCTGGCTAAATTGTTTTTGGTTTCGGCCCCGGAGCCCATCCTCCCCTCCGAGCCTTTTTCGGCTTTCGGAGCCAGAGCTGTCAGTTCTGTCGTTTGCCGTGAGGTTGGTTCCAGTAGATCCCTGTGGCCTCTCGGCTCCGACCCCATCGGTGCCGTCCACGGGGTCCAGGATTATTAGTTCACCGGTCAGACCTGAGAGGGAGGTCTCCGATTGATCTTTGGCTCCTAGCCTTCTTCTCGGTGCTTTGGCTCAGGTGAGCTTGGGTCTGACATCGGCTTCGGACCTAATCTCTTTGGCTCCGAAGGCTACTACTGTATCTTCCACGGTCAGTCAACCTTCAATGCCAGGGGTTTCAGCTTTCGAGGTTGTGAGAAGCATGGTGGCCAGGTCATCAGCAGCATCTTACAGCACTGGCACTCTGCCCCCTCCAGCACCGGTATCAGTCTCGGATCACCCTCTATCCATCGACAGCAGAGACCCAAGGCCTCAGCATACCTCCATGAGTGGTCCCCAACTTTGAGTTCTCCCCGGAGTTTTTGCCAGAGGAGCACCCCAGAAAGAGAGTGTGCAAGAGCAAGCACATTGACTCCCAAGATGAGTCTCTCATGTCTAATACTGACCTCGACGAGTCAAAAGGGTCCCCCAAAGCCGTCTTCTGAAGATGTCTCTTTCTCAGATATCTTGGTAATCTGGAGGCAGAGAGGCGAATGGCCCTCTTAAGTCACCTTCTGAGGAGTCGGTGTTCCTGAAGGCCTTTGGGTCTCAACCCTCCACCCTCCACCTCTTGGGTTTCTCCCCCATTCGAGCTACTGGATCTCGTTTGTCAGAAGGTGTGGGGAATCTCCAGACACTGTGGAACCGGTCCCTAGGAGACCCAACAAGTTTTTGCCCGCTCCTCCATACAAGGATTTTCTTACGAAAGGCGTTCCAGTACATGCCATGGTGGTGACAGTAGCCACCAAGGAACTTGCTGAAACTTCATCTACCGTCCATCCCCCTCACAAGGAGTCTAGGACCATGAACAGATATGGGAAGCATGTGTTTTCCTCAACAGCCTTTACACTGCGGTCGCTGAACTATTTGTCGCATTTTACACGGCTCCAGAGAGATCTCCTAAGAGCTGGGAGATTCTCTACAGGGTAACGTTTCTGAAGCTGTGGTTCAAAAGGTCAATGCTCAGATGTCTACCCTAAATTCCATTACCAACTCCTCCATGAGGCTGACCTCGTATGCAGCCAATGGAGCGAGCAGGGCTGCGAGTTCCGGAGTCTGTCTTAGGAGACGCTCCTGGATGCGCCTGTGCAACTTCGCGGAGGCTTTCAAGTCTATTTTCACCAATGCCTCCTTTGATGGTTCATCCTTATTTGGAACCAAGGTGAAGGACACTCACTACGTGTGAGCAGGAAGGAAAAACCCTGTCTGCCATGGGAGTCTGTTTTTCCATGCCTTCTCTAGACCTTACCCCAAGGGCCAGAAGGGTGGAAAAATGTGGTTCAGAAAGTCGCAGAATTTTTTTCATGACTCTGAGTGATTCCCCCTCCAGAGGCAGGGGAGGGGGTGGAAATTCAGGTAGACGCCGCCCTAGAGGCAGAGGAGGCCCACGTAACCGGGGGGGGTGCCACAATTACTTTCTTGTTTCTCCCTACCAGCGCTCCTGAGGGAGGCACAACTGTGTGTCTCTGGAGCCAGTCGGGGGTCTCATTTCTTTATACCCAGTAGCCTGGCGAGGCATCACCCAAGACGAGTGGGTATTAGAGATAATTTCCAGAGGTTATCGTATTCCCCTTCTTTCTTATCCCCCTCCAAACAAAAGAATCCGACGTTCCAGCCAGTCACAATGATTCTGCAACTTTAGAAGTACAAACGTTGCTGTCAAAGGGAGCCATCCTGCCTGTCCCAGCAGACCAAGTAGGATTAGGGACTTACTCCAGATTCTTTTTGGTGCTGAAAAGAACAGGGGACCCATCTTGGATCTCGGCTGTTTGAACCTTCATGTAGAAAAGTCCCAAGTTCCTCATTGTCACGTTGGTCAATTTTCACATTATTAGGTATTATTGTGGATGTGCTCCATCGACCTCAAGGATGCTTACTACCTTATCAAGATGGACAAGGGCATCCAGAAGTCAATTAAGTTTCCGGCTGGGAGCCAGTCATTTTCAGTTTCGCACCCTGCCCTTTGATCTCACCACA
This sequence comes from Protopterus annectens, assembly GCF_019279795.1. Classification (NCBI taxonomy): domain Eukaryota; kingdom Metazoa; phylum Chordata; order Ceratodontiformes; family Protopteridae; genus Protopterus; species Protopterus annectens. The sequence continues at coordinate 1,355,105,696 of NC_056741.1, read as the reverse complement.
GCCCCCAGGGTGTTCAAATGCATGGCAGTGGTAACGGCTCACTTGAGACATCAGGGATTACAAGTGTTTCCGTACCTGGACGACTGGATCCTGTCTGCCACTACCAGGCATCTACTGCTACAGACCAGGGATGCCACTATTGCGCTGTGCAAAAGTCTGGGAATTACTCTGAATTGGGAGAAGTCTGCCTTGTTGCATTCGCAACGTGTTACCTTAATCGGCACCAAATTAGACATGGTGCTCATGAGGGCCTTCCTACCAGAAGAGAGTATTCAGGTTTTACAGCATCAGGTCTACGCTTTGCTACCATTGAAGAAAGTCAAGGCAAAAGTGGTCCTCAAGTTATTAGGGACCATGGCTGCCATGATTATGCTAGTTTCTCTTGCGACAATACGCATGAGGCTTTTTCAGAGGCTGCTTTCTGCCCAGTGGTCTTTACAGCATCTCCCACTCTCCTATCTTATTCCGATTACAGACAAGTGCAAGCAGGATCTGCACTGGTGGCTTCAGACCAGCAATCTCAACGTGGGCATGCCTTTCATTCTTCCTTCTCCAGTTGCCACGGTGACCACGGTTGCCTCCCAGATCGGCATTATCTCTGCAGGACAGTCCAAGGCATGTGGCAAGAGCATGAGACCCATTTGCATATCAATGTCTTGGAGATGAGAGCGATGCTATTAGCGTTGCAAGCACTTCAGGGTTTTCTTCTTCATGGGTTAATTGCAATCCACTCAGACAGCATTTCAGTGGTATGGTATCGGAATAAACAGGGAGGAACCAGGTAGTATCCCCTTTGCAGAGAGGCACTTGGAGTGTGGCAGTGGGCAGTGTCTTCCCAACGCTTTCTAGTGGCAACGCACATACCGGGGAAGTCCAACATGATTGCCGACAGGCTGAACAGAGCTATTCTGATGCCTCACGAGTGGTCCCTGAACGAACAAGTGGAGCAGATTTTCCGCAGATAGGTCGCAGCAAGGCTGACCCCATTTGCCAGCCCCCTCAATGCCAAATGCAGCAGCTACTTCACCCTTATCCCCCAAAGGAGGAGGCACCCAGGGATGCTCTAGTTCACGATTGGCCCTCCGGTGTTCTCTATACCTTCCCGTCAGTCCCCCTGATAACGAAGGTTATTCAGAAAGCACAATCTTTGGGAAGCAAGATGATACTGATTACACCACACTGGACACTGGCCTCGTCAGATTTGGTTCCCTTTTCTCCAACCTTATCTAATGGATGATCCGTGGATTCTGGACCCAAAGCCAGATCTGCTGACTCGTATGTCAGGGCAGTTCCATCCCTCCATTCAGATCTTTAAGTTGACAGCTTGGCTGCTCCAGTTCCATCCCTAGTCAGGCTTCATGATTTTTTCTCTGAGGTGGTTCATATTCTGTCGTCTTCCCACAAGCCCTTCTACTAGAAAGATTTATTCCAGTAAGTGGAAGAGATTCTCCATTTGGGCTCATGAAAGGCAGATTGATCCCCTATACAGCTCCCAGTTTTAGAATTTCTTTCTCCACTGTTCAGCCAGGGATCATCTGCAGCAACTATCAAAGTGCAGTTGGCAGCCATTTCTACTTTTCATGTTGCTAATGAACCCAATCTAATGACGCACAGGCTTTGTAGGGCTTTTCTGAAAGGGACCATGCTACTTCGACCTCCAGGTTTTGATCCTGTAATGCCATGGGACCTCAGTTTTGTGTTAGTGGCTTACCTCGCCTCCCTTTGAGCCCGCAGCAACTTGTGACATTAAATTTTTGTCTTGGAAGACAATCTTTTTGATAGCCATCACTTCAGCTAGGCGGGTCTCTGAACTCCAAGCTTTATTGGTTCGGCCCCCTTACTTGGTATTTCACAAGGATGGGGTTTCTCTAAGACCTAATCCTAATTGCCCTCAATCGGCCTGAATTCCAAAGTCTTGGGTCCTGCGTCGGTTGCTGTCTTCTCTTGCATGACGTCAGGTTGTCAGGGGTATAAAACATGCAGCCAACGCCATTTTCTTTAGTCTTTCTTGCCGCGCGGTGCCCGAAGCAGAAGCATTTCGCAAGTGCCAGTCAGCTAACTACTGAGATATTCGAGTATGAGTTTCAGAACCAAAGTCTTCACTAAAGCTAAGTACCCCGTTGGGGAAGCTTTTTTCTTGCTTTTTACTGATGTCAGAAAAAGTTAATAATTGTATTACTTGTGGGAAGCAAATACCTCATAAGGATTTCCATTTATGCTGTATTCCTTGCCTAGGCCCTGATCACAACATGCCTGGCTGTCGGTTTTGTGCTAGATTTAACCAACGCACTATTAAGCATCTGTATATTTTTGCATCAACGTATTATGGAAACAGATTTAACTACCCAGTAATGTCGCATAGCAATCCGACTACCAGAGTACATAAAAAAACGCAAAGAAAAGGACAGAGAAAGGCAGTCGAGATCCAAAACCGACGACAAAGCTTCTCCTAGGCCAGTCGCCAGTACTCGGTGAGGCACCTTCGCAGCCTCTGATACCCACTACCTTCGAGTCGCAGGCCTCTCACCGACACCCATGTGAAGTCCGGCATGTCGCAAGATACTCAAGGTATTGGACCGACGGATGTATCTCCCTCGGATGGGTCCGGAGCCGCTGAGCAGGCACCGGCTTCTGAGGGTGCATTCAGACCTCAACATTTGTACATCAAACCGACGACAGCTGCAAAACTAAAGACAAAAGCAACTTCTAAAACTAAAAAAAAATGATGCATGAGCCACGTGCACAGGCCTCTATGCCTAAAAAACAGATGATCGAAATGGCTGAAGACCTTGTTACCTTGATCAGGGGTACCCATCCCCCTCCAGATAAGAGGCCAAGGCAAGACACTGATTATGAATCTTCAGATCATGTTTCTATTTCTTCTGATTCCTCTTCTGATCAGAAATTATCTATACCTCTGTATGAGGATTCTGATGCTGAGGAGTCTATTCCATCTGCATCTCCTCCTGAGGATTATTCATTTGGAGAAACCTTGCATACTTTGAGGGAGCATTTTCACTGGGAAAGTCAGGACTTCTCAGAATCAAAAAAGTGGCTCGGTGATTTCCTTCTCCCTCAGCACAAGCCTTTAGCTATTACCCCAGTTTTAGACATTGTGGATGATGTGTTTTTGGAGTCAAGCTTGACCCCTGACTCCTTACCTCCGGCTCCCAGTAAGCCTGACAGATATTACAGGGTCCCTGACTGAAATAAATTTTTATTTAGAAACCCTGCTGCTGATCCTGAAATTATTTCACAGGGTCCAAAGGGGAGTTAAGGCCTCAACAGCAAAAAATCCTACCCCCTCTGACAGAGATTCAAGGGCACTGGATGGATGGGGAAAAATGTTTATACATCTGCTTCCTTGGCAATCAGGGCCTTAAACTGTCAATTTCATATTCTTAAGTACCAACAACATGTTTTGAGATTGCTGAAACAGAAAGGGTTGATTTCAGAATGTGCAGAAAATAAAGAATTGCAGGAATTATTGCATGCAGCTGAACAAGTTGGAAAGCATACTTTGCAATGTGGTTTTGATTCTTTTTGAGGCTTTCCTGCAGGGCCGCAGTTGTTGGATCTGTGATTAGGAGGCATGCCTGGTTAAAGGAACAAAATTTGCCTAATCATGTTAAAGCTAAATTGCTAGATGCACCTTTACAGCATGATTCTCTGTTTGGTATTAAGGCAGAAGAGGTTTTAAAGAAAATGGAAGATAAAGCTAAGTCTATGCAAACTGTTAAAGACTTCTTAAAAGTGCAGCCACCAAGATTCAGTAGACAGTGGCCTACAAAAAATTGGTCCTTTCCTGTGTCAGACAGAGCTCAAAGGGGCAAATCCAGACGCTCTAAGGGTTCCAGATACCAGGCGCAAGACTCATACAGGTCAAAGCAATGGGGCGCATCCACCTCCAAATCTGGAGGAGATAAAGTGCAAACCTACAGAAAGCAATCCCAATGACTTCCCTCTGCCTACACCAAGCACTTATCTTTTGGCAGCACCCAGTAGGGGGAAAATTAGCACTTTTTGCTCAAAATTGGCAGTTAACCCAGGACAAGTGGGTAGTAAACATCATATCACAGGGATACAGATTCCATTTCCACACTCTGCCAATGGCAAATGGTTGGCTAGATCTGCCAAAAAATCAATGGGCAGAGGCACAGAAACAGGTTATGTCCCTCATGGATATGGGGGCCATCAGACAGTACCAGAACAGGAAAAAGGACAAGGTTTTTACTCGACTGCTTTTGGTACCCAGAAAGGACAAGGCCTGACAGCCAATACCGGATTTATCGATTTTGAGCACACACCTGGACATTCGAAAATTCAAAATGCTGACTTTGCAGCAGTTTCTGCCCATGCTGGGCAAGAATGCTTGGCTGGTGACTTTAGACCTAAGAGAGGCATACCTGCATGTCCCAATAAGACGGCCGTGCAGAAGATACCTCACATTCAAGGCTGGCTTAATGCATTACCAATTCTCTGCACTGCCCTTTGGCTTATCTACTGCGCCCAGGGTCTTTACAAAGTGCCTAGCACCAGTAATTACATTTTGCAGACAAAGAAGTATACAAATATATCCTTACTTGGACAACTGTCTCATTCAAGCAGAGAACAAGGATACTCTTCTTCGACACCTGGCATTTATGAAAAGGTTTCTAACATGCCTAGGGTACACAGTAAACGAAAAGAAATCACAACTGGCACCCTCTCAAAAGATAACATTCCTGGGTGCAAGCTTGAATACAACTGCCCAGATGGCTTACCTCACACCAGACAAAGGCAACTGACTACTTACTCCCAAGTGATGGCAACAAAATCCCAGTCCTTCTGCAAGACAAATTCTGCAGGCTCTGAGCTTCATGGCATCCTGCATCCTACTAATTCCATATGCAAGACCACATATGAGGAAACTTCAATGGTACCTAAAAAGTTTATGGAGTCAACATTCACACGGTCTGGAAACCATGATTCCTGTCATTTCCTTTTGCAACAGGAGTTTCTATGGTGGACAAAGGCCTGTCACCAAAACACGGGACGGCCCTTCACTCTACCCCCTGCCAGCCAAACCTTAACAGCAGACTCATCAGATTATGCCTGGGGGGGCCTACATGGCAGGAAGATGCATTCAGGGCATATGGGCTCCAAAACAAATGCATCTACATGTCAACCGGAAAGAGATGCTAGCTTTTCAAAATGCCCTAACAGCCTTCAAGGACTTCATCCAGGACAACTACTGATAAAGACGGACAACACCACAGTCATGTGGTATATAAACAAACAAGGGAGCACACACTCGTACCCCCTTTGCAGATTAGCCATGGCACTGTGGGGACACAGCTTTGACCTACCAAATACATCTTCAAGCTCAATTCCTGCCAGGAAAACAAAACACTGTGGCAGACTATTTAAGCAGAAACCTTATGGATCCTCACGAGAGGAAACTAAATCCACAAGTCTTCATGCATGGTAACAGAGAAATGGTGGAGCCCAGACATAGAACCGTTTGCTTCTCCTCAAAATTATCAATTGAAGAGATTCTGCACAAGGACTTATCACAGACAAGCATGGAAAGTGGGCACCCTTTCCTTCAGTTGGAAAAACCTATCAGTTTATGCCTTTCCTCCTCTGCCTCTTCTACCCAAGTTCCTCCTAAAAGTCAGACAAGAGAAGCCAAAGATGATATTAATTTCTCCCGACTGGCCCCTCCAATACTGGTACCCAATCCTAAGGAACTTGTCTCAATACCCAGCTTGGACCTTGCCTCAAAGACCACAACTACTGTCCCAGCAAAACAGTCAGATCCTGCACAATCAACTACAGACTCTGAACCTGGCAGCATGGCCAATCATGTAATCATACAAATGACACCTCTCAGTAAAGCTGTGATGGATGTCATTTTGGAAGCCAGAAGGCCTAGTACTAGAAAATCTTATGCTGACAAATGGAAGAGATTCTGTGCTTGGAATCCAGCACAAGGAACTGATACAGCAGAACCCACATATTTGTCAGATATTGCAATACTTAACTGAGATGCTTGACATAGGCCTATCTTTCTCATCAATCAAAATCCATGCCTCTGCCATTTAGGGCCATTACAATACTGAGCCACCACTCTTTTCTCATCCTTTACTAAAGCAGTATCGTAGAGGAGCCAACAATGTAAGGCCTCCTAGAAGATCACCATTACCTGCATGGGACCTCAATTATGTGTTGGAAAAGCTCACCCTGCCTCCATTTGAACCAGCTGCTACCGCTGATATAAAGTTATTATCATGGAAGACAGCTCTGCTACTAGCAATTACTTCAGCAAGAAGAGTTTCAGAGCTACAGGCCCTCATGGCTGTAGAGCCTTTTATCATATTTTACCCAGACAAGGGTGTCTCTGACGGCAAATCCTACTTTTTTGCCTAAGGTGGTTTCCAGTGTGGCTCTTAACCAAACAATTCATCTGCCAACTTTTTATCCAAATCCGCAGAACAAAGGGGAGAGAATTTTGCAATGCTTGGACGTACACAGACAGCTAAGATTCTACTTTAGCGGGAATAAAGCTCTATGAAAAACTGAGCAATTACTAGTGTTATATGCTGCAGGATCAGAAGGAAAGGCTATTTCAAAGCAGACAATTTCAAAGTGGATAAGCCACTGCATCCGTTTCTCCTACTTTACACCATGGTAAACCTGTGCCGAAGGGCATTAGGTCTCATTCCACCAGAGCTGCAGCTACTTCAGCAGCCTTTCTCAGAGGAGTACCAACTAAAGACATTCTAGTGGCTGCTACTTAGAGTTCTGTTCACACCTTTACAAAGCATTACCATTTGCCTCTGTACTCTAAGTCCAGGGCAGGCTTTGCCACTGCAGTGCTGCAGGGCCTTATAGCCGCACCTAATGCTGTTTAGCTCCAGCCTCCCAACCATAGCCTTGGGATTCTACTCAAATGTAATGACTGCAACAGTGAAACACGAAGAACATAGTACAGTTGTGTACACTTACCATAAATGTAGATGTTCGGGTGTATTCACTGTTGCAGTCCAGGTTACCCTCCCCCGCCATCCCCGTCATTCTAAAGTTTATCTTTCCTTCTTTATCTTCTACAACCTATGTGGTGTATTTGCTTGTAGATGAAGGTAAAGTTTATATTGATGTGTTTGTGTGTGTGTGTGTGTGTGTGTGTGTATATATATATATATATATATATATATATATATATATATATATATATATATATATATATATATATATATATATATACATATTAAATAAATAAATAACATTGCTACCTTTTTGGGGGCACCTGACATCAGGGGGAAAGAAAAACTAAAGAAAATGGTGTCTGCTGTATGTTTTATACCCCTGACGACCTGACGTCATTGAAGAGAAGACCGCAACAGACGTAGGACCCAAGACATTGGAATTCAGGCTGACTGAGGACAACCTGCCAGCATATTACCCAAATGTAATGACTGCAACAGTGAATACACTCTAACATCTACATTTATGGTAAATGTACACATCTGTACTTTCTTCCTTTCAGAGTGTTTGTGTGTATGTGAGCTTGCAGCAAACAAGATCTGGGATGGGCACGTTGCAGTATGGGATACCCTTAGCCACGAGCCAGTTGAAGACTTTGAGCTAGAGTATGGCTGAGTCAGAGCCGAGGTTTGGCTTCGAATCCAAGGGAAAATATGTGAGGCGAGATGGACTACATACATCGAATGTTATGGTGAGTACATAACTTCTTGTTTTTAATGCTCTTGTTTAGAGTAAGGGTTAACATTTTGTTTTGTTGTAGTCCTAGACCCAGGCTGGTATAGCCACCCCTGAAAAGGGGGTCTGTGTATGGACATAATATTCCTTGTAGCAGAGTTCTTCAAATATATTAAACAGAATAAGCTGATACCAAAAAGCCACTGAATCAGATGAACCACTTGAACTATCCAACTCAAATGACTCTCAAAGTGGCAAAGTTGACTCAGAGGCTGTGACCAATGGCACTGTCCCAGCTAAGAGCTGGCCTAGTTTGGAAGGTGGTGATATTCTCCATCTTTGTTAGAGGCAGCACACAAGGCAGTCAAGTGGAGGAGCAAGACCTTTGACTAGAAGTTTTGCTGCAGAGGCGAAGCATCCCCCCATGTTGGTGGACAATAGTCATCTGAAGACTTGGATAATCAATATTTTGCTGGCAACAGTTGATGTAGTTTCCATTCAAGACTTTCTGAAATGGCTTGAGAACCTGTTTTCCACCTTTCAGCTTTTCAGATTCAGATAGAATATCACCCTGGTGGGCTTTGCTTCAGAAGAGGGAGGCAGCCCCTCCTAAGACAGGGTAAGGCTCTGTATCGGAGGAAGATGAAGTAGCTTACAGGTCTCAGATATGCCCCCCCCCCAATTTGGTTTGGGTGGTGTGGGCACCCTGCAAGGTTTTTCACCTGAGGATGTATCATTTGGAGAGCATCCCTTTTTGATGGACCATTTCATATGGGAAGTTGGATCCTGCCCCCCCAAAAAAAAAAAAAAAAGTAGATGCTTAGACTTGGTGCATTGACTGTCTTGAACCTCTAGTTTTTTTCTTTAGTTGAGGCATTTTGGGTATGTTTAACATTGTATCCTTGAAACCAAACTCCCAATCCCACACCATTCTGTCCCCTGTAAACATGATTTTTTTCTTCAAATATTGAGTCCAGGATTCTTTCCAGTTCTTGCACAAAATTCAGTAACTGATCCAGCAGGAGGAGTAGGAGGTTACTTTCTCTAGGTTATTAAAGATGGTTTCATCCCACAAACATACTTGTGTACTTAGGATGTTAGTCCTGTTTCAGTGTCTCCACTGCAGATGTTCATCATGTTTCACTGTTGCAGTCATTACACTTGGGTTATCCTGCTGGCAGGCTACCCGCAGTCGGCCTGAATTCCAAAGTCCTGGTTTGGCGTCTGTTGCTGTTGCCTCCTCCCTGACATCATTGCGCCAGGGGTATATACGATGCAGCCGAAGCCGTTTTGTTCAGCCTTTCTTGCCACGCGGTGCCCGAAGCAAAAGCAGTTTGCAAGTGCCAGTCGGCCGACTCCTGAGATTTTCATGTTCGAATTTCAGATCCAAAGTCTTCAATTAAAGCTAAGTACCCCATTGGGGAAACTTTTTTTCTTGCTCCAGACCGATGTCAGAAAAAGTTAATAATTGTATTCCTTGTGGGAAGCAAATACCTCACAAGGACTTCCATTCATATTGTATTCCTTGCTTAGGCCCTGATCACGACGTTGCTAATTGCGGGTTTTGTGCTAGATTTAACCAACTCACTAAGCATCGGAACGATTTCGCATTTCACTACTTTGGCCAAAGATTTAATTAAAAGATGTCGTCTGATAGCCATCAAACTACCACAATTCAGAAGAAACGCAAGGAAAAGGACAGGCATCCGAGGTCCAAAACTGACGACGAGGCTTCTTCTAAGCCAGTTGCCGGTTTGCCGGTTCTCAGTGAGGTGCTTTCGCAGCCCCTGACGCCCGCTACCTCAGCACCACAGGCCACTTCCGACTCCCACGTGGAGCCGACTAGGCTGCTGGAAACTCAAGGTATTGGACACTCGGAAAATATTCCCTCAGATTGGTCCGGAGCCGCTGAGCAGGCATCGGCTTCTGAGGGTTTCAGGCCTACACAATTATATGTAAAACCGACTTCAGCTTCAAAGACTAAAGTACCACTAAAGACAAAGAAACAGGTACAGCAATCCCATGGACAGGCCTCCATGCCTAAAAAACAGATGCTCAAAATGGCCGAAGACCTAATTACTTTGATCAGGGGTTCCCATCCCCCTCCTGATAAGAGGCCTAGGCAAGAGACAGACTATGAATCTTCAGATCAGGTTTCCATTTCCTTTGACTCCTCCTCTGAGCAGGAATACTCCCTTCCCCCTATGAGGATTCTGATGGTGAAGAATCTATCCCTTCAGCCTCTCCTCCTGAGGATTACTCTTTTGGGGAGACCCTGCATACCATGAGGGAGCACTTCCACTGGGAGAGCCAAGCTTACTCAGAATCTAAGAAAAGACTCAGGGACTTCCTTTTGCTTCCTCAGCACAGGCCCCTTGCTATTCCTCCTGTTTTAGACATAGTAGATGATTTATTTGCTGAGTCCAGCCTATCTCCTGACTCTCTACCTCCAGCTCCTGTTAAGCCGGACAGATACTACAGGGTTCCAGATTCTCATAAATTTCTATACAAAAACCGTGCTCCTGACCCAGAAACTATCTGTCAGGGTCCCAAAGGGGTCAAGGCTTCCACTGCAAAAAACCCTATTCCCTCTGATAGGGATTCAAGGGCTCTGGACAGATGGGGGAAAACGATTTACACTTCTGCTACATTGGCTGTAAGGGCTTTAAATTGTCAGTTTCATATGCTTAAGTACCAGCAATACTTAATGTCACTGCTTAAACAGAAAATGTGAACAAATTCTGAATGTACAGAAAACAAAGAAATGCAGGAATCTGAAGTAGTTGACTTCATTTGTTAGCAACCTTTGGGATTTGGATCCGACCTCGGATCTGAGCCGGCAATTTTCCACAGCTTAGATCAGAGCTCCTAGCTCCTCCCCTTCACCCATAATCCCCTGCCATCCCTGACTGACTTCAGATCTAGTTTGCCGCGCTTCTGTCAGCAGCTAGATTTTTGAGCGCCTGGTTTGTAGGGTCTTCTGAGTGTTCAGTGAGAGTTTAATACCTTTTTTATTATCTTTTTTATTATATTTAAGTGTGCGAGAGTGTTTTTGTGGTCAGGCTTCCCTTTTTAACTGATACCCTTTTAGTTAAACTTACCCTCCCTCCCCTTCGCTGGTGCGTAGCTTCTGTGTGTTGTGTGTTTGGGGCCTAATGAGTGGGTTTTTTCTTTAAGATGTCTGAGGCCCCAAAACTCATTTTTTCTAAGTGCACCGAGTGTGGCCATAAGCTCTCCCCAGCGGATGGCCACACTCTGTGTGTTCGGTGCCTTGGGGTTGAACACCTTTCCTCTGGGTGTTCAATCTGCGCTGCGTTCAACCCCAGGGCACTGAAGGACCGGATGTCGAAGCTGACCCTAGCAGGACTTTTGCCCCTGGATTCGGCTTCAGCCTCTGGTGCTTCTGTGGCCTCCTCCCCTGCTCCAGCGGCGGCCACTCCTGCGCCTCTCCCTCCGGTCGAGACTCAAACTCCCTCTGCAGCTCCGGTGGAGAGGGAGGCCCGGAAAGAAAAAAGGAGGGAGAAGCATCACAAGCGGCGGGCCGAGGCCTCCGCTTTGGCTCTCCCGGCTAAGCGGTCTTCTCCCTCCAGGGTTTCCCTGTCCCCTCCTTTTCGGATCCGGTCTCCGTGCTTCTCACCGGGCCCCGAGGAGGAGGAGACCCGATCTCCGTCGAGGTCATTGAGGCGGCATTCCCGGCCAGCCTCGGTGGCCTTGTCGAGATCAACCCATAGCCTTTCCGACGCAGATTTGGACCGGATGATGCGAAGGTTTCTCCAGGCCCAACTGCAGATGGGAGTGCTCCTGCCTCCCCCGCCTCCGATTCTCCGACCCGCTTCCCGGGTTCGGAGCTGAGCAGCCTTGGAGCCGGAGGTGTGTTGGTGCCAACAGTATCGGGTACTTCGGCACTGACTCTTCCCTCGAGTCTGTCTGGTCCGTTTTTGTCGGATCTGGGCTCTCTGAGCCGTGGGCTGAGCGTCTGATCCGAGGGACTCAGTGAGTCTTAGGCTCCATCTAGGTCGGAGCACACTGGTCCGTCGGATCCGATGGCTACGGCGCCGACCCCGATCTGTCCATCTGATCCGAGTGAGGGTTTGCTCTCGGATCCCAGAGAGAGCGGCTTTCCCTCTGCTTTCAATGTGGTGGAGAGGGCACTGTCGAGTGCTTCCAGGCCCCCAGTCCTTGCTTCGGCTCCGCCCCGCACTCCCTCTCTGTTGGGTCCGGCTTCCATCACCCGGCCCCAGAGACAGCCTGCTTCGATGTCCCAAGTCATTCCCTTGGAACAGGACGTGGCTGGTGAGACGTCCTCGGACAGCCTCCCCGAGGACATTCCTCACAAGCGAAAGTGCAAGAGGAGGCACGTGGACTCCCCCGAGTCCTTGACTGCTGACATGGATTTGGATGAAGGGGAAGGCTCCCCTAGGTTACCCCCCGAGGATGTCTCCTTCGGAGACATCATGGAAATGCTCAGGATAAGAAGGGGGTGGTCTGCCCCCAAGGCTTCCTCGGATGAATCCGTGTTCCTGGAGGCATTCGAAGCAGGCCAGTCTACCTCTTGGGTGTCCCCTCCACCCGACCCCTTAGTGGACCTTATTACCACTAGGGCGTGGAAGGAGCCGAACACTGTGGAGCCAGTCCACAAACGCCCGGATAAAATCCTTAGTCCGCCCTCAGAGAGGTCCCATTGGAGCAAGGGTCCCCCCGTAGATGTCATGTTGGTGGCGGCAGCCACCAAGAGGGAATTAGCTCAGGAGAGCCCCTCGGTCCATCCACCGAGCATGGAGTCTCGTTTGATGGACCGTTTAGGGAAGCGGGCTTTTAGTTCAGCGACCTTCTTGATGAGGTCTCTGAACTACATGGCACATGTTATTCGACTGCAGCGGGACCTTATCAAAGAGTACGCTGCATCGCCCCCGGAGTCCGTCAGTGGAGGACAAGTGGTTGTACTCCACTCGGATGGCCACTTTCAGGTCCATATCCAACACCTCTATGCGGCTGTTGTCCCATGCCACAGAGGGAGCCGCTAGAGCCAGCGGAACAGGCCTCGTCATACGGCGTCAGGCCTGGCTCCGGCATAGTGATTTTGCAGAACCCTTCATGGCGTCATTTGCGAATACCCCTTTTGATGGTTCTGCCTTGTTTGGCAAGACCGTTTGCAAGACTTTGGTCCAGAGCGAAAAGAACAAGAAGACGTTGTCTGCCGTCGGAGTCCGCTTCTCTGCTCCCCAGATGTCCTTCTCCAAGAACCAAAAGGGACAGAAGAAGATGTGGTTCTGGAAGTCGCAACAATCCCAGTCTGCTCCGGACCCCCAGTCCTTCCGTGGCAGAGGAGGACAGGGTGGACGCTGCCCTAGAGGCAGAGGGGGCCTGAGGAATGGTGGGTCCAGAGAAGCTTTCTCTGACCGGCCCGCCCAGCGACCATGAGGGGTTGCCCGACTGCTCTCTGGAGGCAGTCGGGGGACGCTTTTCGAGGCACCTGGCAGCTTGGGAGTCCATCACGACAGACTGCAGGGTGCTTCGCATCCAAGGGAGCCCGCAGGAGTTTTTGTGGGGGGGGTGCAAACCCAAACCCCACCCACACAACCCCACCCCTCTGCCCCCGCCCACTCTGCCCCACCCCTGCCCACGCAGCCATTCCAATGTCCCAATACTTGGCTATTTTTCTCCATTTGTCATAGACACTGTTCAAATCTCTGTGTGCATACTGTTTTATGCTTTACTTCTACAATGATTACAGATATTTGGATTTCATTTACAACTTTTACTTCAAATTTTATAGCACAAACACTGATAAACATTTACTAAACCTAAACAAAGCAATAGTCTTACAATGAAAAGAGACTTAGCATTAAAACTTCTCTACCTTTGAAACCCACACTCACCGAAACAACATTGAAACTCACATTCAAAGAAAATGCATCTGGCCAGTGGCAGGGTAAGTTTACCTTTGGGCTGTTTTCAAATCATAGACTCCTTGCACACATTTTTAGAACCATGCAAAAGTTATTTGATTCACCTTCCTGACTGTATTAATTATACTATATAATAATTGAATCATATCACTTGTATAATGCAGCACCACTTGTTAGTGTGTTTTTTAAGCAATGAAACAAATCATATGAACCAGTAATGACAACCTGCCCAATTCAGAACACTTCAACCATAAAGGGCCACTCTACTCAAACTTCTGTCATACAATCCACCAATATCAATCAATATGCAGAATCTTTTCAGAAGTAAAACTCATCTGAATAATTCCACATTAAAGAGATCTGAGACCAGTGAAGAGGTTGTTGCTAGAAAACAACTTTATATTTCAGTGTTTCATCTACAAATTCACTGCCTGCTGCCCTTGAAAAATAAATTGCCTGTTATATTAAAAAAATGGTAAGCTGGTATATTGCAATAGGGAATGGGTGGCAAGCTGAAAAACAAGTTAATAGTTATTAGGCATCTCATCCAAAGGAGGACATACACCCCCTTAAAATACAAATCTACATGTGGGAGTAGAACCTACAGCCCTCTGTATCAAGATGCAAGTATGCTACCTGCTGTGCTGCTTTAAAAATTCTATACCACAATAGTGATACTATTTGCTAAACGAAACAATTGCACATTTTAAGCAGGCTTAGCATGAACAGCAGTAAAACTGTTCCCTTGAAGCTCACAATTCCTTGAAAATGCACTTGAAAATAAATTCCACCTGCTTAACTCTATGGCATTTCACTCTCTTTAACACACACCTCAACCTCTAAGTGCAAGAAATCTGGACAAAGCCTAAAGTCAATGGGAGCAGATTATAAATATTGCTGTCATGAACCTAGAACATTGCTAGAATAACAGGATTTATGTTGGTATGCATTTTTTAAAGGATATGACATCTAAAACTCAAATGTCTGTCATTATTTAGCAACTTCAATGCTTTTTATGAGGAATATGGGGCAAAATCTGGACATTCTCCAAAAACCTGGACAGCTGAGGGGTATGCTTCCTCCTTCTTATACATACATACAGACACATACAAACCATACCTCTCAATCTGTTAACACAAGAAATCTGGACAAAGCCTTTTATAATGTTTGGGATAAAGGCCGGAAACTAAGGACACATTAGAAAGTTGATAGAATAAAAGGATTTATGTTAGAGTTAATGTTTCTGAATAATATGAAGTTTGAAACTGAAATGCATGTCATTATTTATTAACAACTATATTTAGATATAGTTGGTTGTCTCAGTACTCACCGTGGCTTGCATTTTCTCCTCTCTTGAAAGGCCCACTGCTTAACTTGTGTATTACTTCCTCAGTCACTTCACCGTGGGTTGCAAGGCAGCTTCATCACTAGTGTGTGCACAAAATATAATGCCTTCAATGAGTCTTGCAAGAAATCATATGCAATCGTCATGGCACAAAGGTTCTACTGAAGATGATTCCAGATGTTCTTCGTCTTCCATTGCTGCAGTCCTGACTATTGGGTATAGTCCGCGTCCAGTCGGCCCGAATACCAGAGTATAAGGCTGACGTCGGTCATGGCGCCTTAGACTGACGTCAGTACGTCAGGGTACTAATGCGCATGACCGACGTCATATCCTCAGTCTTTTTTGCCGCATGGTCCGATGCAGAAGCAGTTTTGCGAGTGCAGGTTGGCGTTCTGAGATATTTCCGAAACCGGAGTTTCAGACCGAAACAGAGTTGGCTAAGTACCCCGTTGGGGAACATTTTGGTTTTTTCTTGCCTCAGTATTTAACCGGATGTCAGAAAAAGTGAATAACTGTATTTCTTGTGGGAAGCAGATACCGCATAGGGATTATCATACATTGTGTATACCTTGTTTAGGGCCTGAGCACGACGTTGTTGGTTGCCGTTCTTGTGCTAGATTTAACAAACGCACTATTAAGAGGAGGCTAGATTGTGCCAGGTTAGTGTTTGGGAAGCGTTGCAATTATAATATGCCGCCGGATGCTCCGGCCCGCTTCATCCAAGAAGCGCAAGGACAAAACAGTGAAGCCTAGGGTTGATGAACCGCAGTCCCGGACGTCGGTTCTTTAGAAGGCTCAGTGGAGCCAGAGGTTTTGCCAGGAGTTTCCATGGAGTCTCAGGCAGAAACTTTTCTGTTACAGGATGTGCCTTCTCAGGAGGTAGGCCAGACTGAGGGGCTTCTCAGGTAACTGTTCTTCCCTCTCTTCCCAAGGTAGTTAGGGCCTCTCCTTCTGTTGCCAAAGCTTCTTTTAGAGGTAGGCCAAGTTCAGCTTCTGTGGGGGCTTCTCCTAGCATTTCGGCTCTGTACCTAAGAAACATATGCTTAAAATGGCAGAAGATTTGATTACTATGATTAGAGGTTCTATGCCCCGCCTGATAAGAGGCCTAGGGTGGAACAGGAGTTTGATAGTTTTGAACAGTGTTCACAGACTTCAGAGTCTCTACTGGAAGACTTACAGGAGTATCCTACTTATTCTGATTCTGATGTGGATGATTCCACTCCTACAGCTTCTCCTCCTGAGGATTTCTCATTTTCAGAGACTCTGCACTCCATGAGGGAGCACTTTAAATGGGAAGGCCAGGATTACTCTGATTCCAGGAAAAGGCTTAGGGAATTCTTGTTTTTACCCCAGCATAGGCCCTTAGCTATTCCTCCTGTGTTGAATGTGGTGGAGGATGTTTTTGCAGAGGCTTCCCTGAACCCTGACTCCTTGCCTCCTGCTCCTGTTAAGCCTGATAGGTATTATAGGGTGCCCGAAGCTCATAAGTATTTGTTTAAGAGTCCTAGGGCGGACCCAGAAACTGTTTCTCAGGGGCCTAAAGGTGTTAAAGCTTCTGTGGTTAAAAATCCTGTCCCCACTGATAAAGAGGCAAGGGCTTTGGATAGGTGGGGAAAGAAAGTGTATACTTCTTCCACTCTAGCCATGAGGGCGTTGAATTGTCAGTTTCACATGCTAAAATATCAAAATTATCTCCTTTCACAATTGAAATCTAAGGTGGATGCTTTGGCGGAAGGTATTGAGTGTAAAGAGTTGCTGGATTTGGTTCATGTGTCTGAACAAGTGGGTAAGCATTCTTTGCAGTGTGGTTTTGATGCTGTACAGGCCTCCTCGAGGGTGGCTGCTACTAGTTCTGTTCTTCGCAGGCATGCCTGGTTGAAGGATCAGAATTTGGCTGAGCATGTTAAGACAAGGATTTTGGATGCTCCTTTACAGTCTGATGTGTTGTTTGGATCGCCTGTGGAAGCAGTTTTAAAGAAAATGGAGGACAAAGCTAAATCTATGCAAACTGTTAAAGATTTTTTGCAGGTGCAGCCTCCGAAGTTTAGTAGAAATTGGCCTGCTAAGGGGTGGACATATCCTGCTTATGATTCCCAGTCTAGGGGTAGGTCTAGACGTGGTAGGGGCAGGGCTCAAGGTTCTTTTAGGCCTAGATCAGGAGTTCACCTGCTCAGACTTCTGGTGAGGGCAGGGGTCAGTCCTTTCGTAAACAGACCCGATGACCTGCCTTTTCAGCTGCCAGTGGATTCTCGCCTGGCAGCTCCTTTGGGAGGAAGACTGTCTCTTTTCAAAGAAAATTGGGATTTAATTACTCAAGACAGATGGGTGTTGGATATCATTCATCACGGTTACAGATTTTATTTCCACACAATGCCCCTTTCAAAGGCATGCCAGATGTTCCTCCTCCACAAAGAAAAGAGGCTCACAAGCAAGTTTCTCAGTTACTCCAGATGGGGCCATTCAGCCAGTCCCTGTATCAGAAAGGGGCCTAGGATTTTATTCTCGCCTGTTCCTAGTACCAAAGAAGGGGAACACGTGGAGACCAATTTTGGATTTATCCCTCCTCAACACTTATCTGGACATTCCCAAGTTCAAGATGTTGACGTTACAACAACTTTTACCTCTGCTGGGCAAAGATCACTGGATGGTAACTTTAGATCTCAAGGAAGCTTACCTTCATGTGCCTATAAGGCTAAGTTGCAGGAAGTATCTCCGTTTCGAACTGGAAATTCTCATTTTCCGTTCTCTGCATTGCCCTTTGGCTTATCTACTGCCCAGAGTATTCACAAAGGTTCTGGCTCCAGTGATAGCTTATTTCAGGCTTCAAGGAATTCAAATCTATCCTTACTTGGACGACTGCCTGATTCTGGCTCAAGAAAAGGAAGACCTTCTACAGCATCTGGAATATGTTATAGCAGTGCTAAGATGCCTAGGGTATTCTGTGAACGAAATAAAGTCCAGTCTAGTACCCTCTCAAGACATGTGCTTTCTGGGTGTGAGACTGAATACAGCAGCCCAGATGGCCTTTTTAACCCCGGACAAACAAAAGAGTCTGTCACTTTACTTCCATCAACTATCTCATCAGTCCGTGCTGACTGCAAGGACAGTCCTTCAAGCATTAGGGTTCATGGCATCTTGTATTCTGGTGCTTCCCAATGCCAAACTGCATATGAGGAAGCTGCAATGGTATCTCAAAAATGTATGGACACAGCACTGCCAGGATTTGGACACTGTCATTCAAGTAATACCTTGCCTTCAAAAAGAATTCTTGTGGTGGGCTCAGGAATGTCACCTAAACAAGGGACTCTCTGTGACCCGGCCAGAGGCGAGTCAGATTTTAACGACAGATGCCTCGGACATTGCTTGGGGAGCTCATCTAAATGGAAAGTGGATACAAGACAAGTGGCCTGCCAGACTACAGCATCTACATATCAACATGAAGGAGATGTTAGCAGTCCAGTTTGTATTAATGGCTTTCAAGGAGTTACTTCTTCCAGGGCAGGTGTTGATTCTAACAGACAACACAACTGTCATGTGGTACATCAACAAGCAAGGGGACACATTCTTATCCTCTATGCAGGCAAGCAATGATTTTATGGGAGACTGAGTTAAGCTTGCAATTAACTCTTCAGGCAAGGTTTCTGCCAGGAGCACAGAACTCCTTAGCAGATGTGTTAAGCAGACAAATCATGGATCCCCACGAGTGGAAACTGGATCTTCATGTATTTCAGAAATTGACAGTGTCATGGGAACTCCAGACATAGATCTGTTCGCTTCTCCACTAAACCACCAGCTGCCAAAGTATTGCACAAAGGGTTTCATCACACAGCTTGGAAAGTGGATGCTCTGTCTTTCAGTTGGAAAAACCTTCATGTGTATGCCTTTCCACCTCTGCCTCTTCTTCCAAAGGTACTATTAAAGGTCAGACAAGACAGGCCAAGGATGATTTTGATAGCTCCAGATTGGCCTCGGCAACACTGGTACCCACTACTACGGAGTCTGGTAAAGAAGCCTCCATGGCCTTTACCTCTGATTCCTCATCTGTTATCTCAGAAGGACGGTCATCTGCTCAATGTCAAGCTTCACTCTCTTCATCTAACAGCCTGGCATATTCTCTGTTGAAACACAGCAGGTCTCAACTTCCTCAACAAGTTTTAAATGTGATTATGGAAGCTAGAAGACCTAGTACAAGGAAGGTGTACGCAGAAAAATGGAAGAGATTTTTATTTTGGAGTACAGCAAAGAATTTGGAGATTTCTGAGCCTAATTTGAGTGTGGCTCTTCAATATCTTACTGAGTTATTGGACAAAGGTTTGTCCTTCTCTTCCATTAAGATTCATGCTGCAGCAATTTCAGCTCACTATGATTGTGACCCACCATTGTTTTCGCATCCTTTGTTCAAGCAGTTTCTTAGAGGGGCAAAGAATATAAGACCCCCACGTAGAGCTCCTACTCCTGCTTGGGATCTCAATTTTGTGTTGGAAAAACTTACTCTACAACCTTTTGAGCCTGCGGCTACTGCTGAATTGAAATACTTGTCATGGAAGACTGCTTTTCTGTTGGCTATTACTTCTGCAAGAAGGGTGTCTGAGTTGCAGGCCCTTATGGCAGTAGAACCCTTTTTGATTTTCCATAAGGATAGGGTATCATTACGTACTAATCCTTCCTTTATGCCTAAGGTGGTTTCTAGTGTGGCTTTAAACCAAACTATTCATTTGCCTACTCTTTATGCAGACCCCCAAAATAAAGGGGAAAAGATTTTGCACACTTTAGATGTACACAGGCAATTACGATATTATTTAAGCAGGACTAAGGATTTTAGGCAGTCTCAGCAGTTGTTTGTTTCTTTTGCTTTGAGTTCACAGGGCAAGCCTGTGTCAAAACAAACTATTTCTAGGTGGATTGGCTTTTGCATTGCATTTTGTTATTCCCATCATGGCAAGGAGATTCCAGCTGGGATTAGGCCTCATTCCACTAGGGCTACTGCCACTTCTACAGCATTTCTAAGGGGGGTGGCAACTAAGGATATTTTGGAAGCAGCTACTTGGAGTTCAGTGCATACTTTCTCTAAGCATTATCACCTTCCTATCTACTCTAAGTCTAGGGCTGGTTTTGCCACAGCTGTTTTGCAAGGCATGTTGTCAGCTCCTACTTCTTTATAATTTGCCAGCCTCCCTTACCTCTGCTTTGGGATTCTACCCAATAGTCAGGACTGCAGCAATGGAAGACGAAGAACATAGTACAGTTTTGTACCTACCATAAATGTAGATGTTCGAGGATTCCATTGCTGCAGTCCAATTTACCCTCCCTCCTTCCCCTCTGTATTTAGGGGTGGTTGTGTAGGTGAGTTTACCTGCTTATATTTTTGTATATATTGTTGTATATATTGTACATGTTTTTGGTGCAGGTTTTTTGGGACTTGTCTTTTTAGGGTCTTCTGACATCTGGGGCAAGAAAAGACTGAGGATATGACGTCGGTCATGCGCATTAGTACCCTGACGTACTGACGTCAGTCTAAGGCGCCATGACCGACGTCAGCCTTATACTCTGGTATTCGGGCCGACTGGACGCGGACTATACCCAATAGTCAGGACTGCAGCAATGGAATCCTCGAACATCTACATTTATGGTAGGTACAAAACTGTACTTTTTTCTTGTACATGAACATGACAGAAGCCAGAAACAGCTGTTATTCCGCAGCTAGATGCAGCAGTAGCAAAACGAATTGCAAAGAACCAAAATAAATTGGAACCAATTGCATCTATCATTATTTACTGTGCAACCCATGACATTCCTCTCTGTGGAAAAGAAGACTCTGGTGGAAATTTGTGTTACTTGTTAGATTTTCGTATTGAAGCTGGTGACACAGTACTGAAACAGCACAGTGAAACAGCTGCAGAAAATGCTTGGTACACATCCCATAGGGTGCAAAATGAGCTGTTGGCAGAATACGAACACGTACTTCAAAAGGAGATTGTGCAGCAAACAGGGCAGTTGGATTTAGTGTATTGGCAGATGAAACTGCAGATATCTCAGACATTGAGCAGTTGTCATTGGGCATTTGACTTGTTGATTGTATTCGAGAAGAGTTTGCGTTTTTTTTTCCCATTGTTGTGAGATATGCACAGTCTGTATCAAATGTCATTGTCAGTGAATGCATAAAGTGTGATCTAGACCTTGAAAAATTACTCAGGCTATGACGGCTGCTCCATAATGGCAAGCATCCAGAATGGTGGTCAGGCAAAGATTAGTGAAAAGTATCCAAAAACAGCCTTTATCCACTGCGCGTCTCACAGACTAAACCTTGTAGTCAATAATCTGAATGATGTTCCTGAAATAAGTAGTGCTGTTGGTGTTATCAAGAAGATTTATTTTTTTTTTCGTGACAGTGCAAAACTATGAGCATTGGCACCAAATATACCTCTTCTGTGTGAGACATGATGGACAGAGAAATAAAAATCCATTCGTGTGTTTAGTCAGAACTTTGAGAAAATATTTGACTGGCTGATCTTCAGAAGAGCACTGCTGGTGAAACCAGACAAAATGCACATGTTACTCAGCGCTTGCTCTTCGTGCACGTTTCTTATTTTTCTCTTCATTATTTCAAATTACTCATCAGTTCTTGAGCCTGTTGCCCAGATGTTTGTCTGTTCAACTTGATATAGTAGAGGCTCAACAATACATCAACAGACTCCTTGAAATATTCAAGGAGCATGCTGAAGAACACTTTAGGAATGACATTCTCAGTAAGGCAAGATCACTAGCAGATAAATTTAGTATTGAGTTAGTGTTGCCAAGGATTTGCAGTCGACACACCGAGCAAACACAGTAGGCGTGGATTTTGAGAGTTATTACAGAACAAGTATTTATATTCCCTATCTTGACTCATTAGTTTCTTCACTGACTTGCTTTTCCACCATTAACACTTCTCAGTTCAACTTATTTTATCTGCAGCTTAAAATGATGCAAAACCTACAAAGTGAAGAATTCTGAAAACAAATTGCCGTCAGTAATGAACTATTTCATATTGCTACTATATCTGAATGATCGCTTCTTGTCTGATACATTGACTTTGATGTTATAAGACAACCTAAAGAATCCAATGGGCTACTACTAACTTTGTAGTCAATATCTTGCAGATCTATCAATGATGTTACTGAACAAAAACAAACAAAAAAAAAAGTGTCCGGTATGGGATTAAAAAAAAAAAACATTTTCTTATGTTTCAGCTACACTAATGATTAACATGTGCATCATGCTAACCTTGACAACAACAAAAAATAAATACATAAAACTAGTTGGTTTTTGCTTTTGTACATGTTTATGCAAAGAAAACTTAATACTGCAGTAAGCACCATTACACCTCTCAACTGAACAGATTTTCGCAGAATGTCCAGATTTTTGCCTCATATTTTTTGTGTTCTTCCTAAAATCTGCACTTTTCTGGCAAATAGCTGAGGATTGAAGTAATTAAATGATAAACATTTGAGTTGAAGAGTCCACATCCTTCAGAAATTTCATGCTAATGCAAAACCTATTATTCTATCAACTTTCTAAGTTTGTAAGAGCAATATTTAAAATCTGTCCCTACTTGTTCCCCCATCATTTTAGGCTTTGTCCAGATTTTTTGCTCTAAGAAGTTGAGACTGAGGTATGAATTATGGATAGGAATATATGTTTTATGCACAGTCTTCACAGTTTCCCTTAAAATGTCAATGAACCTTACATGAACTTGTTTATATTCTCCTGCTTTGACAATCTGGCTAGTGTTTTTTAGTTTTTTCCTTTCTTGTCTTATCTTTAGTACATATTCAACATTATCTCTACTAAACTTACTGTATGAACAATCATATGTTACTACCTACTATACTTTTAATTGTATGTCTAAACCATTATGCTTATGTAAATATCTTATGCAATCATATATCTGCTATATTTTATAACTGTGTAAACCACAATGCTCACATAAATATCTTATGTATAGTATGTTAGCAATTGTTCTGGAGCTTTTCTCCCTGGGCCTCTGCTTAAAATGGACAGCTTTGTCCAGTCGGGCCTCCCCAGTAAGCAAATGTAAAATAAAAAAAAAAAATCTGACTTATGTGGATTCAAAAAAAAAGAAAAGTACTTCATGTAATAAAAACCAAACAATGGCCCTCTGTGAATTTACTGTACTATTCTGTAACTGAATGCACATTACTTAATGTTAACTGATAAAACAATTAAATAAAAATACAGTATAACAGGGGAAGAAGATAATGCTTTATGATTTGTAAACTGCTCATAACTTGTCACAATCCTTGAAGTGTATAAAACACCTCTTTCTAACCTTTAGAGTCTGGAAAACAGCTTTTCTCGATAAGCAGCAATAAAGACTCCAGCATATAATAAAAATGCATACACACCAGAACATAACAGTTAAACATACTGTGCATGTCTCTCTGCATATCTGTAAATTAGTAAGCCATGTCTTTTTAAACCTGTATTAAATGTTATGTTCTCCATGATAACGTTATATATGTAGTTCTTTGCATACTCACCTTAGTAAACATCCTGTATTGACAAGAACACTGTCTCTTTGGGAGTTACTTTGCAATATGCTTAAATCAAAACTACTTACAGAAGACAATGTTAATCCATCCTGAATGCGACCAATACAACACTTCATTAAAATATCTGATGTGAAATTGTTCAATCTCGCCGTTTGTTCTTACACACTGGTTTGGAGCCGATCCTCTGCTCCGAGTCAGCCGCATCACCAGCTCCGCATCTTCGAGAAAGCTCGAGGCACAGTAATATCCCATGATCCTCAGGTGCTAACCCTCAGATCTAGTTTGCCGCTAGCAGCATATCGCATATGAGAGGCTTGGGCCAGTATATTTTTTCTATATTCTTTATATTTCTTTTTATAGACTTATAGTTATTTCTTAGTGTTTAAAATAAATAATATAGTATAGGGGTGTTATTTGTGACTGTATTTAGACTAGATTGATTAGTTTAATTTTTTCTAGTTAAGGCCTGCGGGTTTTTTCTGTCAGGATTGACAGTACTTTAAATAATTTTTTTGTAAATTTTTGCCTTAACTCTTTTTTTTCTTCTATATATATATATATATATATATATATATATATATATATATATATATATATATATATATATATTATAGTGGTACTGTGTGTTTTGGATTTTCTATATTATATTAGGTCAGAATTAAACTGTTGGTTTATTATAATTATTCTAGACTTTTAAAATTATTACACTTAGATTTATATAGTGTGTTTCTTAAGTGTGCTGTGTTTTTTGGACTTTTTCTATATATATATATATATATTCAAAATGTCAGAGAAAGCCACATCAGGCTTTAAAAGATGTCAGTGCAGACAGAAGATGTCCATTAGTGATCACCACTCATCCTGCGTCTACTGTACTGGTACAGAAGCTTATGGAGAACTCTGCTCTGTCCAAACTAATCGAGGTTTCGTCCCAGCTGGTTTAGAAACTCGAGACTATTCCTGTTCCCTCAACACTTCCTCCTCCAAGACCCGTCGAGTCATCGGAGCTAGGAATCGAAGAACCGATGGTTGTAGAGCCCTTGATGCCGAAGCCTCCAGTAGCGCTATTGGCTCCGTTGACCTCGACTCCTTCGGAACCAGCCGGAGAGTCTCTGAGCTGAAGATCCTAGGTTCCGGGGGGGACAGTCGAACCGAGATATCGGTTCCGACTCTTCCCCTCGGTGCCTCAGCTCAGTTCGGATCCGTCCTCGGTGTCGGAGCCTGTGGTTCTGATTCCGGAGAAACGACCACCTTCTTAGGATCAGGTCGGATCTTCGGGTCGGGGCACCGGTGCCTTTGACATCATGAGGAAGGTCTTGTTTGATCAGACACATACATCATCAGTATCTTCTTCTCCTTCCCCAAAAGGTCCGCGTTCTGCTTCTGTGCCTTTGGCCCCTACCAAGCGTCGAGACCCAATGCTTCAGAAGTCCCCACAGGGTGAGACTGGTTCCTCAGATGCATCCCCAGAAGCTCCCGCTGAGGATGTTCCGAGGAAACGATTGTGCAAGAGGAGGCACATTGATTCCCCCCAGGAATCTCTCAAATCTGACACAGATTTAGATGAAACAGAAGGGTCCCCACGGTCCCCCTCTGAGGATGTCTTGTTTGCAGACATTTTGGAAATCCTGAAACAAAGGGGAGACTGGCAAACCCTTACCCCTTCTGTGGATGAATCGGTCTTGCTGAAGGTATTTGGGACTCAACCTTCTACCTCCTCGGTGACCTTGCCATTTGACGATCTCATTTATCTAATAGCCCGGGGGGCTTGGGGAACGCCCGATACAGTGGAACCAGTCCCTCGCAAGCCAATTAAATACATGACGGCCCCCCCCAGGACAAATCTTATCTTACAAAAAGGGATGTTAAGTTGTCTATCTCGCCTTCATTCTTGCTGGATGGGTTCGGAGCCGATCCCCGGCTCCGACTCGGCCAATACTAAAGCTCGAGAGCTAATTCCACTGGCTCGAAGCTCCCCCATATCCCACAATGCTAGGCGGTAACTCCTCAGATCTCGTTTGCCGCTTAGCTGACGAGGTACTTTTCCAACCGGCTCTGCAGGTTAGTTAATTTTCTTCTAGTAAACTTAGACCCCCTTTAAGTTAGTTTTTTTCGATAGTAATTAGTTACTTACTTAGTCTGTCAGCACTCCCTTACATTTTTATTCCCTTTTCCAAAAATTTTTCCAAGGGTTATTTCCCTTAGGCCCCTTCCCACCCCTCCTAGTAGTTGGAGTGAGTGTGTTTTTTTCTGTCAGGATCTTTGTTAAATTTAGTTAGTTTAACTTAATTTTTAGTGTAATCAGTGTGTTTGTGTGAGTGATTGCACTAGTGTTGTCTCTTTAGATATGTCCAGAGAATCGAAGGTCTCCGGCTTTAAGAAGTGTGACTCGTGCTGTCAGAAGATGTCTCTGACAGACTGTCACACTTCTTGTGTGTATTGCCTGGGACCTTTACACCTGCAGGACTCTTGTGCTGTCTGTCACAGTTTCAGCCCTAGAGTCCTGCAGGAACGTAAAAACAAATTAATCTTAAGGGGCTTATTGAAGCCCGAGGGTCCCCCGACTCAGTCTCTGTCGGGGAAACCTTCTAAGCCCTCCAGGCAGTCGGCTCCAGTGTCCAAGCCGTCCGGAGGTTCAAAGACTGTTCATACGGTTCAAACATCGGCTCCAGCCGGAGCCGATGATTCTAGACCTGCCACACACACCGTGTCCTCGGCTCAGGCTGGAGCCGAGACAGACAAGTCGAAGTAGGTTCCGATACCCTTGTCGGAACCGACTTCTAGAAAGAGATCCAGGTTTCCTTCTATCGGCTCCGTTCATTCGGCTCCAGCGTCACCGCTCTTGTCTGAATGGATCAATAGGTCACACTCCTCTAGGTCCTCCAGACTTTCGGACCATGATTTGCAGAGGGTGGTGAGTAGACTTCTTAAGTCCGAAGCACTGGCCCAGATGTTACACAGCCCGACTCGACAGTCGATGGCTACTCCTGTTATATTAGATATTCCTCCTCCGACTCTTTTGAGTTCGGAGCCGGTGCTGCTCGGAGCCGAGACTGTGGGAGTGTCGGAACAGATACCTTTCCTTTCGGCGGCGTCTGCTCTGATTTCCTCCTTGGAGGGATCTCGGCGCCGGACTTCCCTCGTCGGCTCCGAGGGGGCGAGTGGCATCGGACCCTTGTCTGACCCTGCTCTCCCTCTCGGTGCTTCGGCGCTGGTAAGTTCAGCTCCGACATCGGCTTCGGAGCCATCCTTGTCAGTGCCGGGGAAGGTTTTTGGCTCTTCGGAGCGGAGACCTCTGGCCCTGCCTGACAGGGGTGCCTTTGAAGTCATGCGGAGCGTGTTAGAACCTGGTTCTACTCCACAGTCGGCTCCATCAGCCCCTCCCTCAACAGTGCCTGCGGTGATTTCTTCTCACCCCCTTGTTTCGGACCGTAAAGAATCTGCGCCTCAAGTATCCCCAGTGGGAATTTCCTCCTCTTCCGAGGCCTCTCCTGATCTTGCAGGAGATCCCCCTAGGAAGAGACAGTGCAAGAGGAAGGACATTGACTCCCCTGAGTCTGTCACCTCTGACACTGATTTGGAGGATTCTGAGAGTTCCCCTCATTCCCCCTCTGAAGATGTCTCCTTTGCAGACGTACTAGAAATCTTGAAACAGAGGGGGAATTGGCCAGCCCTTAACACTTCAGAGGACGAATCAGTGTACTTTGAGGCGTTTGGTTCTCGACCTTCCACCTCCTGGGTGTCCCCTCCCTTTGACCCCCTCATGGAAGTGGTGGCGAGGAAGGCTTGGGCGGCTCCTGACTCTGTGGAACCCACCCCTAGGAGGCCAGCCAAATTTATCACTGCCCCCAAAGACAAGGAGTTTTTGTCCAAAGGTGTCTCTGTGGATGCCATGGTGGTGGCTGCAGCCACCAAGAAGGAATTGGCGGATCCTTCGGTACCTGTTCATCCTCCTAATAAGGAATCTAGGACCATGGACAGGTACGGTAAGTGGATGTTCTCATCAGCGACCTTTTCTATGCGTTCGCTGAATTACCTGTGTCATTTCACTCGTCTCCAAA
This sequence comes from Protopterus annectens, assembly GCF_019279795.1. Lineage (NCBI taxonomy): Eukaryota > Metazoa > Chordata > Ceratodontiformes > Protopteridae > Protopterus > Protopterus annectens. Next base: position 1,355,078,125 of record NC_056741.1, on the reverse strand, counting down.
GGGACTTGCTCAAGGATATGAGTGAAGTGTTGAAGGACCCATCAGCTGTGGGTTTTCAAGATAGGATGAACTCCCAGCTGGCTACCCTTAACTCAGTAGTTACCTCCTCCATGCTCCTGATTTCGTATGCAGCTGATGGAGCGAGCAGGGCCGCAGGTACAGGGGTGGCCTTACGCCGCCATGCCTGGATGCGGCTATGTAGCTTTGCGGACCCTTTCAAGGCGTCCTTCACTAACTCCCCTTTTGATGGATCATCTCTCTGGTCCACAAGTGAAGGATACTCTGACAAGGTGCGAGGTAGAAGGTAAGACTCTTTCTGCCGTCGGAGTCCATTTTTCTACCCCTTCTAGACCCTACCCCAAGGGTCAGAAGGGGGGGAAGATGTGGTTCCGCAAACAACCACAGGGTGTCTTACCGGACGCACAGAGTCGTTTCCCCTCTAGAGGCAGAGGGGGGAATAATAATAATAGACGCCGTCCCAGAGGCAGAGGGGGCCCGCAGAATCAGGGTAGTCGAGAAACCTTCTCTGACAAACCCTTTCAGCACCCCTGAGGGGCTGCCCAACTGTCCACCTTCGGAGGCAGTCGGGGGAAGATTATCTCTGTACCCAAAAGCCTGGCTTTCCCTTACTCAAAACAAGTGGGTACAGTCTATCATATCCGAGGGCTACAGAATTCCATTCATTCACATCCCAAAACAATCCAGAAACTCTCTTCCAGACGTTCCACCCAGTCAAAGGGAGCAAGCAGCATTAGAAATTTCAAAGCTGCTAGCAAAAAGAGCCATTCAACCAGTTCCAGCAGACCAACAAGGATCTGGAATCTACTCCAAATTCTTTTTGGTTCCAAAGAAGACAGGGGACTGGAGACCCATTTTGGATCTCAGCAACTTGAACAAGTTTGTCAAGAAAACAAACTTTCGGATGGTCACACTGCAATCCATCCTGCCCTTTCTGGGACAGGACAACTGGATGTGCTCCATAGATCTCCAGGATGCGTACTATCACATCAAGATGAACAGACGATCCAGGAGATTTCTCCGCTTCAGGCTAGGAGCCAGTCATTTTCAGTTCAGGGCTGTGCCCTTTGGTCTCACTACAGCCCCCCCCGAGTGTTCACCAAATGCATGGCAGTGGTCGCCACTCATTTGAGGGGCCAAGGATTCCAGGTGTTTCCGTACTTAGACTGGCTCCTGACTGCCACCACCAGGCATCTACTTCTCTTAGCCAGAGACTACACTTTATGAACATGTCAGACTCTAGGCATCTCTGTAAATTACGAAAAGTCTGTCTTGTCGCCTTGTCAGTCTATTACCTTTATAGGCGCAAGATTAGACAGTCAGTCTGTCAGCCAGACTCACGGAACAAAGAGTAGCAGACATTCACAAGCAGGTTTTTCTTCTATTACGACACAACAGGGTCAAGGTCAGACTGGTGTTGAAAGTCCTAGGGATTATGGCGGTGGCTATTCCTCTCCTCCCCTTAGCCCGCTTCCACATGAGGATTCTTCAATGGATGCTTTTCACTCAGTGGTCTTTTCAACTTCTGCCAATGTCCCACACTATCAGCATAACTCAGTCATGCAAGAATCATCTTTCCTGGTGGGTCACATCTCCCCAACTTCTTCTAGGGAGACCTTTCGTTCCCCCGCCCCCGGCTGCAACTCTGACAACGGACGCCTCCCTGATCGGGTGGGGGGGGGCATTACCAGGGCAGGACAGTCCAGGGCACGTGGCAGCCGATCAAGTGCCACTTGCACATAAATGTTCTAGAGATGAGAGCAGTGCTTTTAGCGTTGCAAGCCCTTCAGGACTCTCTTCCCAAGGGAACTATAGCAGTTCAGACGGACAATATGTCCGTAGTGTGGTACATCAACAAACAAGGCGGGACCAAATCTTACCCCTTATGTCGAGAAGCACTCAGACTGTGGCAATGGGCGATCTCTTCTCAGCGCTTCCTGATAGCAATGCACATTCCCGGCAAGTCCAATGTGGTAGCAGACAGATTGAGCAGAGCAATTCTCATGCCTCACGAGTGGTCTCTGAAGAAATCAGTGTTGGAAGAAGTTTTTCGAACTTGGGGCCAACCTTGCTGCGATCTTTTTGCCACTCCCCAAAACAGCAAGTGTCCCGATTTCTTCACCCTCTTTCCCCTACCAGGTCATCCCATCAGCGACGCTCTAGTTCACGATTGGCCTCCGGGACTCCTGTATGATTCCCACTGATACATCAGCTGATTCGGAAAGCCATCGCTCTGAAGGCCTCAATGATCCTCATCGCCCCTTATTGGCCTCGACAGGTTTGGTTTCCCTTTCTTCATAGTTACCTTTTGGTGCAACCATGGCATCTAGACCCAGTTCCAGATCACGTGACCCATCAATCGGGTCAGCTGCACCAATCCCTTTCTTCTCTGAACCTCACAGCGTGGTTCCTTTAATTCCAACCTTAGCCAGGCTTCCCTTAATATCTCACTCAGAGATATTTTGATAGCTTCTCATAAGTCTTCTACCCGGAAGATTTATAGCAGAAAATGGAAACGTTTCTCCTTGTGGGCAGTGTCCAGGGAAATAGATCCTTTTACTGCACCTATTCAGTCCATTCTGGATTTCCTAGCTGAGCTTTTCCAAGCAGGCTCTTCTCCTCCTACCATCAGGGTTCAATTGGCGGCTATATCTAATTTTCATGTGGGGGTGTCAGAGTCTACTATTATGTCTCACAAACTCTGTAAAGCCTTTTTGAAAGGAGTTTTTCTTCTTAAGCCGCCTATCAAGGATCCACCTCCTCCTTGGGATCTGAACTTGCTTCTAGCATCATTGATTCTACCCCCCTTTGAACCTGCGGCTTCATGTTCTATGAAGTTGTTGTCTTGGAAAACGCTTTTTCTAATAGCCATCACTTCAGCTAGAAGGGTATCGGAACTCCATGCTCTATGCTGTCGCTCCCCGTATTTACTTTTTCACAAAGATAGAGTATCCTTGCATACCAATCCATCCTTTTTGCCCAAAGTGTCCTCTCAAGCAAATCTGAATCAAACTATTGATCTCCCAGTTTTTTTCCCCAACTATGGCAACAGGTCAGAACAGAAACTGCACTGTTTAGATGTTCATCGCCAACTTAGGTATTATTTAGACAGGACTAAACAGTTTAGAAAATCAGACCAACTGCTTATTTCATATGCGGAAGGCAAGATGGGCCTTCCAGTCACTAAAGTGTCACTTTCTAGATGGCTTACTTCTACGATTACCTTTATTTATGAGATCAGGCACCAACAATTGCCCTAGAAGCCTAGAGCTCATTCTACTAGGGCCTTAGCCACATCCATAGCCTTTCAGGATAGGCTTCCTATTGATTCTATTTGCTCAGCAGCCACCTGGGCTTCTCCTCATACCTTCATTTCTCATTACAAGTTGGACATAGCCTCCAGAGACCATGCCAATTTTGGTTCCACTGTTCTCAAGAGTCTGTTCCGATAGGCCACCCGGGACAAGGTGATAGGGACGCGGTCCCATCCAGCAAGAATGAAGGCGAGATAGACAACTTAACATTAAGAAGTTATGTACCTACCATAATGTTCCATGTTAGTTGTCTTCTTCTTGCCTTCTTTCTTGCATCCCACCCTCCTTCCCCCTAGCCTGGACAGACCTAGAGGAGATTGTCTTGTGACCTTTCAATCCTTTCTCCCACGCTCTACCACCTCTATATATTTTTCTTCTGTTAGGTTTAGGACACCTCACAGTCAGCCCTATAGAGGTGGGTTACCCTTCTCCATGTTGTGGAGTTTTTTCTTGCTTGGCCTAGCTTTCAAACGAGATCTGAGGAGTTGCCGCCTAGCATTGTGGGATATGGGGGAGCCTCGAGCCGGTGGAATTAGCTCTCAAGCTTTAGTATTGAGATCCTCGGCTCCGAACCCATCCAGCAAGAAAGAAGGCGAGAAGACAACTAACATGGAACGTTATGGTAGGTACATAACTTCTTATTCCCGTGGATACTATGGTGGTGGCGGCGGCCACTAAGAAGGAGATGTCTGAATCATCTTCCTCTGTCCATCCTCCTAATAAGGATTCTAGGACGATGGACAGATATGGGAAGCGCGTATTTATTTCTGTGACTTTTTCCATCCAGTCGCTCAACTACCTTACGCATTTCACGCATTTACAGAGAGATCTCATTAAGGAACTGGGAGATACTCTCCAGGAAAACACAGATGCTGCTGTCGCCGAGAAAGTGACAGTGCAACTTAACACCCTAAACTCCATAGTGAACTCGTCCATGAGGCTGATTTCATACGCAGCCGAAGGGTCGAGTAGAGCGGCAGCTTCAGCGATCGCCCTAAGGAGGCAATCCTGGTTGCGCTTATGCTCCTTTGCGGAAGCCTTTAAGTCTTCCTTTGCCAACGCCCCCTTTGGTGCCTCCTTGTTTGGGCCCAAAGTAAAGGAGACTCTCACAAGGTGTGAACAAGAAGGGAAGACCCTGTCTGCCGTAGGGGTCCATTTTTCCATCCCATCTAGACCCTACCCTAAAGGGCAACAAGGCGGAAAACTGTGGTTCCGAAAGACTCCGGGATCCTTTCAGCCCATTCAAAGTGAGGCCCCCTCCAGAGGCAGAGGAGGGGGAAGAAGTGGAAGACGCCGCCCAGCCAGCAGAGGGGGTCCGCAAAATCAGGGCGACAGAGAGACTTTCCCTGGGAAGCCCTTCCAGCACTCTTGAGTGCAGGCCTGACTGTCCTACTCTGGGGGCAGTCAGGGGTTGCTTGGCTTTATACCCAGAGGCCTGGCTAAATCTTACATCAGATTCCTGGGTAAAAAGCATAGTTACCAGAGGCTACAACATTCCGTTCATCAGAATGCCACCCAACTCCAAAAAGCTCCCAGACGTCCCACCCAGTCTGCGAGACCAGGCAACTGTAGAGATAGGAAGGTTGCTCAAAAACAGAGTCATCCAACCAGTCCCGGCAGACTAAATAGGATCCGGAACTTACTCAAGGTTCTTTTTAGTTCCAAAGAAAACAGGGGACTGGAGGCCAATTTTGGACCTGCAGCAAATTAAATGCCTTCGTGAAAAAGGAAAAGTTCCGGATGGTCACGCTACAGTCAATCCTTCCCTTTCTGCAGAAGGGCGACTGGATGTGCTCTATAGATCTCAGACGCGTACTACCATATCAAGATGGCCAGTGCGTCCAGAATTCATCTGTGCTTCCGGCTGGGAGCCAGTCATTTCCAGTTTCGCGCTCTGCCCTTTGGTCTCACCTCAGCCCCCAGGGTGTTCACCAAATGCATGGCAGTAGTAGCATCTCACTTGAGACGAAGGGGATTCCTGGTGTTACCTTATCTAGACGACTGGCTCCTATCCGCCACCACCGAGTATTGTCTTCTACAAGCCAGGGATTACACCATCAGTCTCTGCTCCTCGCTAGGCATAACGGTGAATTTTGGAAAGTCTGTCTTATCGCCGTCACAGCGTATCTTATTTATAGGAGCACAGCTAGACACCTCCCTGGCTCGAGTTACTCTCCCCCCACCAAGAGTGTCAGACCTCAGACATCAAATTTCGGTCCTTCTCCAGAGCAAGAGAGTCCCTGCACGACAAATATTAAGAGTACTAGGCTTGATGGCAGCCTCCCTTATTGTAGTTCCCTTAGGCAGGATGCATATGAGGATTCTTCAATGGATGCTATTCGCCCAGTGGTCGTATCGACAACTTCCACTATCTCACGAAGTCTTGATCACAAATTTTTGCAAGAAGGATCTCTTGTGGTGGGTACACAGTCAAGATCTAACACTAGGACGACCATTTGTGTTACCCAGTCCGGTAGCAACTGTAACCACGGACGCTTCCCTGATAGGGTGGGGGGAATTTTTCAGGGACAAACAGTCCAAGGTCAATGGTCCAACTTGGAGTACAACCTGCACATCAATGTTCTAGAGCTATGAGCAGTGTTTCTAGCGTTGCAACACTTTCACAAGTCCTTACCTCAGGGAATAGTGACAGTTCAGACAGACAACATGTCAGTGGTATGGTACATAAACAAGCAAGGGGGGAACCAGATCTTACCCGTTATGCAGAGAGGCCCTCAGAATTTGGCAGTGGGCAAAGTCCACTAGATGCTTTCTGATAGCAACGCACATCCCGGGGACTTCCAACGTAATCGTGGACAGGCTGAGCAGAGCCATCCTGTTCCCTCACGAGTGGTCCCTCAAACCTCGAGTGGCGGAAGAGATCTTCCGCAGATGGGACCAGCCTTGCTGCGACCTGTTTGCATCCCCATTGAATGCCAAATGCAGAAGCTACTTTGCCCTGTTACCCCCTCCGGGGGGTGTTCCCAGGGATGCACTGGTACACGATTGGCCCCCGGGTCTCCTTTATGCTTTTCCTCCTGTTCCACTAATTCCCAGGTTCTTGCAGAAAGCCAAACGTCTGGACAGGGCCATAATACTGATAGCTCCTTTCTGGCCTCGACAAGTCTGGTTTCCCTTCCTTCAATCTCATCAAGTGGAGGAACCATGGATGCTGGACCCGGAGCCAGACATGTTGACACATTCGTCGGGAGTTCCTCACACCTTCCTCAAGTCCCTCAAACTGACAGCTTGGCTGCTCCGCCTCCCATCTTAGCCAGGTCGGAGTTACTATCCCCTGCAGTACAACAAATTATTGTATCTTCTCACAAACCATCTACAAGGAAATTGTACAACAGCAAATGGAATTGTTTTGTGCACTGGGCCTCCAAACAAGGTATAGATCCATTCGGGGCTCCTGTACACAAGATACTAGATTTTCTTACCACACTTTTTCAAGAAGGTGCATCAACGTCCACGATAAGGGTTCAACTGGCGGCTATATCCAATTTTCATATTGGCCGCGAAGATGGTTCTCATGTCCCACAGGCTTTGTAAAGCCTTCTTGAAAGGTACCTTTCACCTCCGTCCCCCCTTTCATAATCCAGTAGCCCCTTGGAATCTTAATCTCATGCTGTCACAACTCATGTTGCCCCCATTTGAACCAGCAGCCACAACTCCGTTAAAATTTCTTTTGTGGAAAACACTTTTTCTGGTTGCCATCACTTCCGCCAGGAGAGTTTCAGAGTTGCAGGCTCTATCTATCCGACCCCCGTACATGATTTTTCATCCAGATAGAGTAACCTTGCGCACCAATCCGTCCTTCCTTCCGAAGGTTTGTTCGATTCAAAACATCAATCAGTCTATCGAACTACCTACCTTCTTCAAAAAACATTCCAAAAAGTTAGAATACACATTGCACAAATTGGATGTTCACAGGCAACTGAGATTTTACTTAAATAGGACAAAAGAATACAGAAAGTCAGACCAACTATTTGTCTCGTATGCTGACCAAAGGAAAGGACAGGCAGTAACGAAGGTTACCTTATCCAAATGGCTCTCAGATTGCATAAATTTTGTATATGCTGAATCGAAACAGCAACTCCCTTTCAAACCCAGAGCTCATTCTACAAGGGCGATCGCTACCTCTTCAGCCCATACCGCTCGTTTGCCTTTAGATACCATTTGTGCAGTGGCAACTTCGGCAAAACCACATACTTTTATCGCCCACTATAAACTAGACAAAAGCTCCAGGGACAGGGCGACGTTTGGTTCCACTGTACTCAGGAATGTTCTCCCTTGAGCCACCCAGGAAAAAGGAGCTAGGGACGCTACCCGTGTGTAAGAACAAACGGCGAGATTGAACAATTTCACATTAAGAAGTTATGTTCTTACCATAACGTTCCATGTGAATTGTTCATCTCACCTTTGTTCTTACATTCCCTCCCTCCATTCCCCGTCCTGCGGTCTGGAAGAACGGGTTCGACTGAATTCCTTTTCAGTCTTTTCTAGATATTGTTAGCATTCAGCTTATTCTTGTACATTAGTAATGGCATCTTTTCTCCTCTATTTGAGGGCAGGGTTCCAGACAGTGAGTAGTATCTGTTTATAAGTGTTCAAGACACAGTTCTAAAGGGATTCTTCTGGTATAGCAAACTAGATCTGAGGGTTAGCACCTGAGGATCATGGGATATTACTGTGCCTCGAGCTTTCTCGAAGATGCGGAGCTGGTGATGCGGCCGACTCGGAGCCGAGGATTGGCTCCGAACCCGTGTGTAAGAACAAAGGCGAGATGAACAATTCACATGGAACGTTATGGTAAGAACATAACGTCTTATTAATCTACTAAGAAAACAGACTTCTGCCTCAAAGTAAGAAGTAATTAAAAACAGATCTGAAGTAGGAGATTCATTTGTCCGCAACCTGTGGGTTATGGATCCGATATCGGATCCGAACCGGCATGGTTTTACCAGCTATGGATCCGAGCTCCTAGCTCCTCCCCTTACCCATAATGCCCTGCTCTCCCTACATGACCTCAGATCTAGTTTGCCGCGCTGGTAACCAGGTCTTGGATTCTGAGCTCTTCAGCTAAGTGGTTTTTGTATTTAAAGAAAGCTTTTTATTCAATAGTTTTTGTGTTTTTTGAGTGATTGTACTAGGTTCCCTTTCATAATTTGTTAGTTTTAGCTTAAAATTCTTAATTTTAAGAACTTTAGTTTACCCTCCCCTCGCTGGTCGTAGTTTGTGTGAGTGTATTGTGTGGGGCCTTGTGTGTGTGTACTAATTTAGTACCAGTTTCTCTTTTGTCTCTTGTTTTTTGTTAAAAAAAAAAGACTTTACCATGTCAGAGGCCCCTAAGGCAATTTTCTCCAAATGCTCCGAGTGTGGCCGTAAGCTATCCCCTGCTGATGGCCACACTCGGTGCGTTCGATGCTGGATGTTCCATTTGTGCAGGGTTCAACCCCAGGGCATTGAAGGAGCGGAGGTCGAAGCTGGTCCTGGCGGGACTTCTGCCCCCGGACTCGGCTTCGGCTCCTGCTCCTGTGGTGGGAACCGTGGCTTCTGTTCCCGCCTCTCCTGCTCTCCCTCCTCCACCTGGGACTCAACCTCCCGCTACTGGGTTGGAGGAGAGAGAGGCAAGGAAAAAGGACCGGAGGGAGAAGCACCACAAGCGGCGGGCCGAGACCTCCGTTTCGGCCCCGCCAGCTAAGCGGGCTTCTCCTCCGGCTTCCTTGGCTACTGGCTCTCCCCTCCCTCGGCTCCGTTCACTGGTCTGCTTTTCACCGGGGCCTGAGGAGGAGGAGACCCGATCTCCGTCTAGGCTATCGAGGAGGCACTTAAAGGCCTACCTCGGTAGCCTCTTCGAGATCCACTTATTCTCTTTCTGACGCCGATCTGGGCCGGATGATGAGAAGGTTCATCCAGGCCCAGATGCAGATGGGAGTGCTCCTGCCTCCCCCCCCCCCCCTCTGGGGGGGAGCTCGACCCCATTTTTCAAGCCTATAGCTCTTCTCCGACCCACTACCCAGGTTCGGAGCGTTTGGAGCCGGGGGTGGGTCGGTGCCGATAGTACTAGGTACTTCGGATCCGACCTTGCCCTCGAGTGTTTCGGATCCGAGCTTTGGATCCAGGGGACTCTATGTGCCTTCGGCGCCGTCTGTGTCGGAGTGCACTGGCCCCTCGGATCCAAGTGTCTTGGGGCCGGCTCCAATCCACTCTTCGGATCCTTTGGTCGAGGCTGGCTCCCCCTCGGCTTTTGATGTAGTGGAGAGGGCTCTGTTGAGGGCTTCCGGGCCCCCGGCACTTGCTTCGGCTCCATCCCGCGCTCCATCTGCACTGGTTAAGGCTTCCACCATCCGGCCACTGGGACAGCCCGCTTCAGTGCCCCAAGCTGTTCCTTTGGAACAAGACACTGCTTGCGAGGGCTCCTCGGACAGCCCCCCCCCCCCGAGGAAGCCCCTCGCAAGCATACGTGTAAAAGGAGGCACATAGACTCCCCCTAGTCTTTAACTGAAGACACTGATTTGGAGGAAGGGGAAGGCTCCCCAAGATCACCCCCGAGGATGTCTCCTTTGGCGACATCATGGAAATGCTTCACATAAGGGGGGGGTGGTCTGCCCTAAAGTCTTCCTTGGACGAGTCCATGTTCTTGGAGGTATTCGAAGCGGGCCCGTCTACCTCTTGGGTGTCCCCTCCTGCCAACCCCCTGGTGGACCTCATTACCACCAGGTCGTGGAAGGAACCGGACACCGTGGAGCCAATCCCCAAAAGGCCAGACCGAATCCTTAGCCCCCCTGCAGACCGTGCCCACTGGAGTAAGGGGCCCCATGTAGATGCCATGTTGACGGCAGCAGCCACCAAGAGGGAACTCGCTCAGGAGAGTCCCTCAGTCCACTCTTCGAGCAAGGAGTCTCGGATGATGGACCGCTTGGGGAAGCGAATGTTTAGTTCTGCAACCTTCTCAGTAAAGGGCGCTAAACTACTTGGCACATGTGATCAGGATGCAGCGCGATCTTATTAAAGAATACGCTGCATCCCCCCCTGAGTCCATGTCGGAAGAGGACATACTCTTGCACTCTACCCGTATGGCCACTCTTCGATCCATAACAAATACCTCTATGCGGTTGCTGTCCCATGCTACTGAGGGAGCCGCTAGAGCTGCAGGAGTAGGCCTAGTCACAAGACGCCAGGCCTGGCTCCGCCATTGCGATTTCACGGAGCCCTTCAAGGCATCCTTCGCGAATGCCCCCTTCGATGGTTCTGCCCTTTTTGGCAAGACGGTTCGCGACACCTTGACCCAGAGCGAAAAGGACGGGAAGACGCTGTCTGCCGTCGGAATCCACTTCTCTGTGCCCCAGAGGCCCTACTCTAGGAACCAAAAGGGCCAGAAGATGATGTGGTTCCGGAAGTCGCAGCAATCCCAACCCGCTCCGGACAACCAGTCCTTCCGTGGCAGAGGAGGACAGGGAGGACGCCGCCCCAGAGGCAGAGGGGCTCCCAGGAACTTCGGGTCCAGATAACCTTTCTCTGAACGGCCAGCGCAGCAGCCCTGAAGGGTTGCCCAACTGCTCCACTCTGGAGACAGTCGGGGGACGTTTTTCAGAGCACCTAGCAGCATTGGGAGTCCATAACATCAGACCGCTGGGTCCTCCGCATTATATCCAGAGGATACAAGATTCCTTTTCATCACCTTCCAAAATTAAAATCCCTCCCCGACGTTCCACCCAGTCAATGGGAGGCCGCTTCGGCAGAAATTGGCCATCTGCTGGGGAAAAGAGCCATCCAGCCCGTCCCCCCAGACCAGATCGGATCAGGGTTCTACTCCAGGTTCTTTTTAGTGCCAAAGAAGACAGGGGACCTAAGACCAATTTTAGACCTGTCCCTGTTAAACCTGGCAGTTCCCAAAGAGAAGTTCCGAATGGTCACCCCACAATCTATCCTTCCCCTTCTGGGAAAGAACCACTGGATGTGCTCTCTAGACCTCAAGGATGCGTACTACCACATACTAATGGACAGACGTTCCGGGAGGTTTCTTCGCTTCCGGCTGGGAGCCAGTCACTACCAGTTCAGGGTCCTTCCCTTTGGTCTCACCACAGCCCCCCAGGGTGTTCAAAGTATTAGCAGTGGTTGCGGCCCACCTGAGGCTTCAGGGGGTGCAGGTCTTTCCATACCTGGACGACTGGCTCCTTACCGCCCCAACAAGGCATCTACTATCATTGGCGCGAGACTCCTTTCTTCATCTAGCTCCCCGCTTGGGCATCACGATAAATGTAGCAAAATCCAACCTGGCCCCTACTCAGTTGATAGATTTTATAGGTGCCAGGTTGAACACGAGGGAGTTAAGAGCCTTCCTCACAACCAATAGAGTTCAGAATTTGCGACTCCAAGTGCGGGCCATCCTACACTCCAGATCTGTTCTGGCGGAATTGGTCCTGAGGGCTCTAGGGTCCATGGCGGCAGCAATATCTCTTCCTCTTGCCAGATTCAACATGCGGGTCCTTCAGTGGACACTTCAGGTTCAGTGGTCTTACCTTGCTCTACCTCTGCATCATCCCATTGTGATCAGCAAGGCTTGCAAGTGGTCCCTCTTGTGGTGGCTCCACTCACAGGATCTCCACGAAGGCCGCCCTTTTGTGCTTCTCCCCCTCTCGCCACGGTGACCACGGACGCCTCCGGCCTTGGGTGGGGGGGGCATATTGCAGACAGGACAGTCCAAGGCATGTGGAACGACTCAGAGACCTCCCTGCATATCAATGTTCTAGAGATGAGAGCAGTGCTCTTGGCGTTGCAAGCACTTCAGGCTTTTCTTCCCCTGGGAACAATTGCGATTCAGTCAGACAACATGTCGGTGGTCTGATACATCAACAAACAGGGGGGAGCCAGGTCTTATCCCTTATGTTGAGAAGCCATGAGAGTGTGGGAGTGGGCGATCTCCACCAACCGCTTTCTCATCGCAACGCATATTCCGGGTCGGTCCATCATCCTGGCGGACAAACTCAGTCGCACCATTCTCTCCCCGTACGAGTGGTCTCTCAATGCTCAAGTAGCGAAACGTATCTTTGCACGGTGGGGAACTCCTTGTTGCGATCTTTTTGCGTCTCCCTTAAACACCAAGTGCTCTAATCCCTCCTCCAGGGGATTCCCCGAGAGACGCTCTGGTGCATGCTTGGCCTCCCGGTCTTCTTTATGCTTACCCCCCTTTGCCCCTGATGCTCCAAGTTCTTCAGAAAGCCTCTCGGTCGGGGTGCAGAATGATCCTCATTGCCCCATTCTGGCCTCGACAGATCTGGTTCCCTTTCCTAAGGTCTCACTCGGTGAATCCACCTTGGATTCTAGATCCCATTCCGGATCTGATTTCGCATCCATCGAACCTACCAACTCCGAATCTGGGCAACCTGAAGCGAACGGCTTGGCTGCTCCAGTTCAACTCATAATTAGGACTCCCGGTATCTCGTCTCCCGTTAAGGCCATCTTGGTAGCGGCTCATAAGCCATCTACCAGGAAAGTTTACCGCAGTAAATGGAAACTGTTTTCCGTTTGGGCGGAGCGGCAAGGTCTAGATCCCTTCACGGTTCCCCTTCCTCTGGTGCTAAACTTCCTCACCACTCTTTAATGATGGTGCCAGTAGTTCCACAGTCAAAGTGCAGCTTGCGGCCATTTCTTACTATCATGTTGGTCATGACTCTGGACCACTTATGTCTGCCAAATTGTGTAAAGTCTTCCTTAAAGGCACCTTTCTCCTTAGGCCCCCTTTTAAGCAAGCGGTTCCTCCTTGGGATCTGTCCTTGGTTCTTCAGGCCTTGACCGCTCCCCCATTCGAACCTGCGGCCACAGCAGATCTTAAATTTTTATCCCTTAAGACTGCTTTCTTAGTGGCCATTACTTCGGCCAAAAGAGTGTCGGAACTTCAAGCCTTATCTTCTAAGCCTCCTTACTTGATTTTCCATCCGGACCGCGTATAACTCAGGACCAATCCCTCCTTTCTTCCTAAGGTGGCCTCAGAAACAAATATTAATCAGTCCATTAACCTCCCTGTTTTCTTTCCTAAATATCAAAACAAGGGTGAATACAAGCTGCATTCCTTGGATGTTCACAGGCAGCTTCGTTTTTATCTTAACAGGACAGCTGGTCATAGGCATCCGACCAGTTATTCATTTCCTTTGCCAAATTCAATCTGGGTAAGCCAATTTCCAAAGTATCCTTGTCTCGCTGGATTTCACAGTGTATTCTTCTAGCTTATCAAGCCTCTGGGAGGCCCGCACCGGAGGGAGTCCGTGCCCATTCAACTCAGTCAGTTTCTACCTCAGCGGCTTTTAAGGCTAGGATTCCTCTGGATGACATTTGTTCAGCAACCACTTGGGCTTCATCCCATACCTTTATTTCTCATTACAAGCTGGATATCACATCTAGAGGTAGAGCATCCTTTGGCTCCGTGGTGCTCCAGAATATCCTTCCATGACTGCCGCCCAAGATTCAGGTAGCTGGGGACTCTGTCCCACAGGTTGCAGACAAATGAATCTCCTACTTCAGATTTAGAAGTTATGTACTCACCATAACGTTCCATCTGAGTAGGTGGATTCATTTGTCTGCAACCACCCCGCCCTCCTATCCCCCTGGCCTTGCCAGTTTCTTGCATATTATATGTTACCCCTTCAGGGTATTTTGATTCAGGGCAAACTTGATCTGAGGTCATGTAGGGAGAGCAGGGCATTATGGGTGAGGGGAGGAGCTAGGAGCTCGGATCCATAGCTGGTAAAACCATGCCGGTTCGGATCCGATATCGGATCCATAACCCACAGGTTGCAGACAAATGAGTCCACCTACTCAGATGGAACGTTATGGTGAGTACATAACTTCTAATTAATAACAACAACAACAACTCCCCCTCTTTGGTCTGACGTCCTGTGATTTGTAATGCTAGCCACTCTCCAAAAAAATTTGTTTGGGACTTCCTTATCAATTAAGGTAGATCACCAGCAAAAATTAGCACTCCTTGAAGATGTGACAACAATGCAAACAGCACAACATAATTCTCCTGATAAGTACTGCAAAATATTCTATTTGCCATTTCCTATTTAAACAACTGTATATGGGCAGAAGCTGGAACACAGAGATGAAGCAATCAGTAACTTTATTTGGCCAAGATGGGTTTTACAATGCACCTACTTGGAGCTTCACCTTCAACAGGGTCAGGCAACAACTACTAAATAAACAAAACCCTATGTTTAATAAAATAAACAGATCTAACGTCACCACGTTTCATATTTTGAAAGTTTACTATTACAAATACTAACCCATCTCTAAACTTGAGTGCAGCGTGGTATTTTAAGAAAATAAAATCTAAAATATATTTATTCAGAAAGAGCCGGTTCAAGCATCCTTGTCACATATTCAGCTAGAACTCAGTAACAAAAACATGTGGCGCATCCGGAGATGTGCACTGGCACTACTAGTACTATGAATGCAACCTAAACCATAGTTTTGAAAATGCATTTTATGCTCTTTGATGCATGCCATCATTGTTTCAGTACATGCTTGCACTTATACTTCTGACATTCTTGCTGTGATGTTCATGCAGCATGGGAGCGTAGTGGTTAATCACATTAGAAAATCAATTATGACATCATTCCATACCGTGACCAATTTAAAACGCATTTAATATTTACATTTTCATTCAACCCTGGAAATATGTCAGCTGTTAATCGCAGCTGCCATCTTAGTTCTTTGACTTCTAATAAATTATTATCGCCAATAAAATATGGCACTTGTTCAAGAACTAAAAATTTAAACTTTTTAAAATCTGAGCAAAGCAACCTATGCTTAGCTAAAGCAATTTTATTACCTTTATGCTTTATTGCTAAAACATGTTCTAACTGAGGAAACTATTAACAAATTCTGGTATATCTTGAAAATTAATGACGACATATCAGAACACATTCCTGCTTTCCCCAAATTTGTTCGAAGGAGAAATTTAAATTCAAAGGAGTATTTGGAAAGGGGAACAAGGACTATGTAGAGGTTCCCAAACACAAAAAGAAAGGCACCTTCAAGTGCGGAATGTGCCATCAATGTTCCTATATGGCGGGTACACCTTCTGTTTTTATTCCCTCCAGGAAGATTCATGTCCAAGCCCAGGGGTATTTTAATTGCAAATCATCCAGGGTGGTGTATTTAGGATGGTGCACTTCATGTTTTAGTTTTTACATTGGGAAGACAAAGACCATTGTGTAGAAGGGTTTATGAACACTTATACGATGTGAGAATCAAGAAAGATTGTAACACTTTCTTCAAACATTCCCTTGGCTGTCCCAACATGAATTTAAAGTTTTTTGTGGTAGAATAGGTTGAAGTGGACCCTAGAGGGGGAAGTTGGGAAACCAAACTAGAATATCGGGAATTGTTTTGGCAATTAAAACTGGATGCCGGGAGGACCCCCGGGTTGAATGACCACATCAATATTAGTAGTGTTTTGAGAATGAGAGCAGCAAGACTATAGGCATAGACCATTGTGGTTTATGCTTGATACATGTTCACTTGATTGAATTCTAAAGGGTCATTCTTTCATGTACATACCGAGTAGAAATTTAATTACACATTTTATTTATTGTATTTAATATTGGATATATTTTTTTATTTTTTTATTTATTTATATGGTAAAATACACACACAATTTAAACAGTATATATTATTAAGAAGGGGTATAGAAGTATTGTAAATACTACAACATAACTTTTAACTAGTATTACAACATATATATTTTTCTTCAAAGTATTTAAAATTTAATTACAATAATTTAATGTAATCAATTAAGAATATAAGAATTTACACTCGAAAGGGAAGTTTTTTAAAAAAGGGATAATGCTTAACAGCATTTATTATGTTTTTATAAGTTTTAATGTATTTTAATTGATTGGAATGCATTTAACTTCATCTATGAAATGTCACATGTTCAAATTCTGGGTATTTAAACCCACCATTGGTTTCATTGAATTTTGTTCTGAGGAAGCCTGGGATTGAACCTGGGTGAAAGCGCTTAACTACTTGTTTGTACTGTTTGGATTTTAGTTGCAAATAAACTACATGATTTTTCATCTGTTTGGTGGATTCGTGTAATTATACACTCTTATATATATTTTCCTGAGAGTGTTCTTGGTACTGCTGATCGGATCACTTGTTCTTGAATGTTCTACAATTCTGTTTGCTAAGGATTTCATGGTTTTACCCACATAACGCAAACATGTGGCATACACAGCTAAATATACATTACTTGAATTGCAATCAAACCTGTTATTTACTATTATTAAAAAATCTAAATGCTCTACTTTAAATTGTTTGCATACTGAAATATATTTACAGATTCAACATTTACCAAAATTGTATATACCCTTTTCTACTCCTTTTATTACATCCTGTTTAATTTCTCCTTTTTCAAAAAAAAACAACTTTTTTAAACACTTAGTTTTTTTATAAAAAAATTGAGGGGTACCCCGTAAATCTTCATATAAATCTCTATTTAATTGAAATTGAAGTATAATATATTTAAATAAATAGTAGGTAGTGGGTGATTTGTGTTTGTATTTTCTGATAAAGTTCTAATATTAAATAAGAGCTAAAGCACTTAAGATCATTGTGTCTGTTCTTACTTTCACCTCGAGATCAAGAAGTTGTGTGATTTATATTGTGTATGTATTGTATAAACACACACACACATATTATATACATACCTGTCAACCTCTTAGTGCAATAAATCTGGACAAAGCCAGAAAGAATGGGGGGACAAAGGCCCAAAAATATGGATAGAATTTAAATATTGTTCCTATAAACTTAGAGAAGTTGCTAGAATAAAAGCATTTGCATTATTACATATTTTCTGAAGGGTATAAAGTCTGCAACTCAAATGCTTGTCTTTTAATATTATGTAGTGACTTCAATATTCAATAATTTACCAGAAAAAAAAAACAAATTTTATGAGGAACAGACCAAAAATATGAGGCAAAAATCTAGACATTCTGCAAAATTCTGTACAGTTGGGTGACAAATATATATATATATGAATATATATATATATATATATATATATATATATATATATATATATATATATACACACACACACACACACACACACACACACACCACCTTTTAGGGAGAGATGGACATGCCTTTAAGCTTGAAATTAAATGCATGTATTCTGATGAATTTCATTTTTTTACTACTGTGAAGAAAACTGAAAGCTACACTATCATCCTAAACTGACTGCATTGCAGATGTTGCAGTTTGTTGATTTTAGAAGGCCATTATGGTCCAAACTGACAGTATATCTCTACTATTTCAAGAAACTCATAAAAATTCAGGATACGACTTATGGATTGTAGACTACAAGGCTAATAGCCTTGTAGTAATACCTGAGCTAATAGCAATTAGAAAAAGCATACAACAGAACCTCAAATACATGCATGAGTTTCTGAATCAGTAAAATACACATGTCATTATAATTTCTAAATGAACACTGAATTTGATTTTATGCAGACTAATGGTATGGTTCAGATATATAAGTTTGCCAACCTGAAAAATTTGAAATGTGCATGTTTGTTATGAAGTGAATATCAACAAAACAGAGCACCCAAATGTCTGTATAGGACTGCTGGTGTTTACCTAACAGCTAAAACCTTATCTCTGACGCTGCCTGAAATGTACTAGAACATTTCTCAGACTAATATGTCAAGACCCCAAGTCATGGAATGCACTTGTCTAGTGATTTCAAGTATAACCACATACACAACTTTATATTTATGTAATGCTCTTCACTGCATACAAGTCTAAATTTGTGGGAGGCATTCAGAATTGCAGTGACAACAACTGTCATTATTATATGAGAATTTCACTTCTTATAGGATGAAAACTCAGAAAAGATATTTTCTGGATAAGTGCTGCAAAATTCAACCTGAGTAGAAGTCATATGCTTGAATGGAAGCAGAGTATAATATGAAATGTCATACTGTGACAGTGAATGTCTTGCATGTAATATCTATGTATAAAAAGTCACATGCCATTTGGGTCTATATCTTTTAATTGAAATATGTAATTTGTCATACGTATTCATTTAACACTAAACAGCAAAAATCATTTTAGCGAACCTTGCAATCTTTATAATTTCAATAAAAGGAAACTATAAAGAGTGCAAATTGCTTTAGCAATTCTAGTGATGACGAAAAGCTATGTCTTAAACCGAGCTAGACCTCTGCATGGGCAGAAGTTCAGTTCTGACTTTTGGGGGTGTTGTTTCTTGCGCATATCATAAAGCGTTATAATTCCAGAGATTTGTTTAAATCTAAATACACCTCTCTACAAATAAATGCCGACATATTTCATCCATCATCGGACTGGTGGCAGGATGCAAATAATCAGTTATTGCAGGTGTTGAGATGCCCCCTCCAATCATAGCCTGATTTGATTAATGCGATAGTCGTATCCATCCTGCTAGCCGCAAGGAACAGTCAATAAAGCGATAATTGCAGAAAAATTGCTGTCTGGAGACCATGAGTTTTGTTTTGTGTGACACGCAGTGGCAGGTCCATTAAAAATGCTACAAGACACCTACCTTTCACTTCTACATTCATCTGCGCAGTCCACGTCCTCTTGAATTCAAATCTCCAGTAGGCGTGAAAGAAAGACGTAAACCATCAGTCGCACATAGACACAGAAGATGAAAACAGGTCGCAAACACCTGTTACGTCTGTGCGACTGGAAGGGATACAAAGGGCGTTCTTAAAGAGGAACGCCCTTTAAAAAAAAAACTTTTTTTATTTAAATTAATTTCTCAGCCAGTCGGTTCCAGGGGGGTGCAAGTGTGCACCCCCTTGCAACTGCCTGCAGGCGCCCTTGTTCGCATCATATCCAGAGGATACCAAATTCCCTTCTCACACCCCTCACCAACCCAAACGCCTCCCCGACATCCCACCCAATCAGAGGGAGGCTGCAGCTGCGGAAATTCAGCAGCTGTTGGGGGAAAAGAGCCATCCAACACGTCCCCCCAGACCAGTTCTGATCAGGTTACTACTCCAGGTTCTTTTTGGTGCCAAAAAAGACGGGGGACCCAAGGCCTATCCTCGATCTCTCCCTCCTGAACCTGTCAGCAACCAAAGAAAATTTCCAGATGGTCACCCTTCAATCCATTCTCCCCCTGTTGCGGGAGAGCGACTGGATGTGCTCGATAGACCTCAAGGATGCGTATTACCACATTTTGATGGACAAGTGATCCAGGAGGTTTTTCCGCTTCCGGCTAGGAGCCAGTCACTATCAGTTCAGGATCCTCCCCTTCGGTCTTACCTCAGCCCCCAGGGTGTTCACCAAGGTATTAGCATTGATAGCGGCCCACCTGAGGCTTCAGGGAATGCAGGTGTTTCCATACCTAGACGAATGGCTCCTGACTGCCCCAACAAGGCATCTACTCTGCTCAGCCAGGAATTACTTTCTCCACCTTGCTCCCCGGTTGGGGATCACCGTCAACATGGACAAATCCTTTCTCAACCCCACTCAAGTGATGGACTTTATCGGGGCCAGATTAGACACCAACAACTTACTAGCCTTCTTAACCACCGATCGACTTCACACCCTGAGGCTACATGTGCGGGCCATTTTACTATCGTCTGCTCCCCCGGCGGGATTGGTCCTGAGGGCACTGGGCTCCATGGCGGCCACAATTACCCTGCTCCCCATGGCTCGCCTGAACATGAGGGTTTTGCAGTGGACTCTCCAAGTCCAATGGTCCTTGTCGATATCCTCTGTCACCCCATTCCCCTCAGCAAGGCTTGCAGAAGGGCTCTCGCATGGTGGTTACAATCACTGGAACTCCAAGCGGGACGCCCTTTCTCCATGGCCCCTCCACTAGCCACGGTGACCACAGACGCCTCCCGCCTTGGGTGGGGGGGGCATTATGCGGGCAGGACGGTCCAAGGCACGTGAAACGATAGAGACCTCATTGCATATAAATGTTCTAGAGATGAGGGCAGTGCTGTTGTCGTTGCAAGCACTTCAGAGCCTTCTTCGTACAGGAACAG
The DNA here is from genome assembly GCF_019279795.1 of Protopterus annectens. NCBI lineage: Eukaryota > Metazoa > Chordata > Ceratodontiformes > Protopteridae > Protopterus > Protopterus annectens. The sequence goes on along the minus strand of NC_056741.1, from coordinate 1,355,057,736 downwards.
TTGCAGTTCAGTCAGGCAACATGTCAGTGGTCTGGTACATCAACAAACAGGGGACAACCAGGTCCTACCCACTCTGTCGAGAAGCTATGAGAGTGTGGGAATGGGGGATCTCCACCAACCGCTTTCTTATTGCAACGCACATTCCGGGACGGTCCAACATCCTGGTGGACAAACTCAGTCGCACCATACTGTCTCCTTACAAGTGGTCTTTCAACCCCCAGGTAGCGAAGCGGATATTTGCCGTATGGGGACAACCCTGTTGCGATCTCTTTGCCTCTCCTTCAAACACGAAATGCAACAGCTACTTCGCTCTAATTCCCGAGAGAAGCTCTGGTGCATGCTTGGCTTCCTGGTCTTCTCTATGCTTTCCCGCCTCTACCTCTGATGCTGAATCTTCTACAGAAAGCCAGTCGGTTGGGGAGCAAAATGATCCTCTTTGCCCCATTCTGGCCTCATCAAGCTTGGTTCCCTTACCTCTGGTCTCCTCTGGTGAATCTGCCTTGGATCCTAGATCCCCTTCCGGATCTGATTTCCCACCCCCGAACCTGGACAGTCTCAAGCTTACGGCTTGGTTGCTCCAGTTCCACTCGTAGCTAGGACTCCCGGTATCTCCTCCCCAGTTAAAGCTATCCTAGTAGCAGCACACAAGCCCTCTGCTAGGAAAGTCTATAGGAGTAAATGGAAGCTTTTCGCTATTTGCGCGGAGCGTCAGAACCTAGACCCTTTCACAGCTCCGTTGCCCACCGTCTTGGATTTCCTTTCAGGGCTTTTTCATCAGGGGGCTAGCTGTTCCACAGTCAAAGTTCAACTAGCAGCTATCTCTCATTACCACGTGGGACATGAACTGGGTCCATTGATCACCTCGAAGTTATGTAAGATCTTTCTGAAGGGCACCTTCTTACTCAGACCTCCAATAAAGGAAGTAGTGCCTTCCTGGGATTTGACGTTAGTACTTCAGGCCTTGACAGCTCCCCCCTTTGAACCTGCAGCTTCAGCTGATCTCAAATATTTGTCATGGAAAACGGCCTTTCTCGTCGCTATTACTTCAGCTAGGAGGGTTTCTGAACTTCAAGCCCTATGTGTAAAACCTCCTTATTTGACCTTCCACAAGGATAGGGTTTACCTCAGGACCAATCCCTCATTCCTTCCTAAGATTGCTTCAGAGGCAAATATTAACCCAATCTATTAATCTGCCAGTTTTCTTTCCTGAATACCAGAACAAAGGAGAATACAAACTGCATTCTTTAGACGTGCATAGACAGCTGCGTTTTTACATTCATAGAACGGCTGGTCATAGACAATCCGACCAGTTGTTCGTCTCCTTTGCCAAATTTAATTTAGGCAAATCTGTGTCGAAGGTCACCTTGTCGAGGTGGATTTCACAATGCATTCTTTTGGCTTATGAGAGTTCTGGCAGGCCCGCACCTCCGGGAGTCCGTGCTCACTCTACTCGGTCCATGTCTACTTCTGCTGCCTTTCGGGCTAGAGTACCCCTGGATGATATTTGCTCAGCAGCCACTTGGGCTTCACCTCATACCTTCATCAACCATTATAAATTGGATATTATCTCTAGAGGGAGAGCATCCTTTGGCTCTGCAGTACTCCGGAACATCCTTCCATGAAGGCCGCCCAAGGTACAGGTAGCTTGGGGACTCTGTCCCAAAGGTTGCTAACAAATGAAGTCAACTACTTCAGATTAAGAAGTTATGTACTCACCATAACATTCCATCTGAGTAAGTTGACTTCATTTGTCTGCAACCGTCCCACCCTCCTTCCCCCTGACCTTCGGATGTTTTTTTGGCCAGAAGTTTTTACTCTGCCCTTTCAAGGAAGGTAGTTAGTTTCCTTTTTCAGCCTTTTTGGTTATGGGCAAACTTGATCTGAGGTCAGTCAGGGATGGCAGGGGATTATGGGTGAAGGGGAGGAGCTAGGAGCTCGGATCTAAGCTGTGAAAGATTGCCAGCTCGGATCCGAATCCCAAAGGTTGCAGACAAATGAAGTCCACCTACTCAGATGGAATGTTATGGTGAGTACATAACTTCTTATTTATTGCATGCTGCTGCACAAGTAGGAAAGTATACTTTGCAATGTGGTTTTGATTCTCTGGAGGCCTCCTGCAGGGCCGCTGTTACGGGTTCTGTCATTAGGAGACCTGCTTGGTTAAAGGAACAGAAACTGCCAGATCATGTTAAAGCTAAGCTATTAGATGCTCCATTACAGCATGATACTTTGTTTGGTGTTAAAGCAGAAGAGGTGTTTAAGAAAATGGAGGACAAAGCAAAATCTATGCAAAGAGTCAAGGAGTTCTTACAGATACAGCCACCCAGATTTAGCAGGAACTGGCCTGCAAAGAATTGGTCCTTTCCAGTGTCAGGCCACAAAGAGGCAGATCCCAGCACCTAGGCTCATACAGACCTAAATAATGGGGTGCTTATACCTCCAAAAGTGGAGAAGACAAATCACAGCCATACAGAAAACAGTCCCAATGACTTTCCTCTGCCAGCATCAAGCACTTATCTTTTGGCAGCCCCCTTAGGGGGAAAACTAGCACTTTTTTCACAAAATTGGCACATGATTACCCAGGATAAATGGGTCTTGAATATAGTGTCACAGGGCTACAGGTTCCACTTTCACACCCTGCCAAGGGCAAAAGGTATGCCAGACCTGCCACACAATCAATGGGCAGAAGCACAAAAACAAGTTTCATCCCTCATGGACATGAGGGCCATTCAGCGAGTACCACTTCAAGAGCAGGGTCAAGGATTTTACTCAAGACTTTTCCTGGTACCCAGAAAGGACAAAGCCTGGGGACCAGTACTGGACCTGTCTATTCTAAACACATTTCTGGACATTCCAAAATTCAAAATGTTGACTTTGCAGCAGCTTCTGCCCATGCTGGGCAAGAAGGCTTGGCTGGTAACTTTGGACCTAAAAGAGGCATACCTGCATGTCCCAATCAGGCAGTCTTGCAGAAGATACCTCAGATTCAAAGCTGGCTCAATGCACTACCAATACTCTGCACTGCCCTTTGGCTTATCTACTGCGCCCTGGGTCTTCACAAAATGCCTGGCACCAGTAATTGCATTCTGCAGACAGAGGAATTCAAATATACCCTTACTTGGATGACTGCCTTATTCAAGCAGAGAGCAAGGACATTCTATTAAAGCATTTGGTGTTTGTAAAAATATTACTAATTTGCCTAGGGTACACAATAAACAAAAATAAATCAAAACTAGTACCCGCTCAAGAGATAATATTCCTGGGTGCAAGCTTAAATGCAACTGCCCAGATGGCTTATCTCACACCTGCAAGCACAATTCCTGCCAGAAAAGATAAATACTGTGGCAGACGAACTAAGAAGAAAACTCATGGATCCCCACGAGTGGAAACTGGATCCATAAATCTTCAGTGTGATAACGAGGAAATGGGGATGCCCAGTCATAGATCTATTTGCCTCCCCTCACAACTGCCAACTACGGAGATTCTGCACAAGGACTTATCACAAGCAAGCATGGAAAGTGGGTGCCCTGTCTTTCAGCTGGAAAACCCTAACAGTATATGCCTTTCCTCCTCTGCCTCTCCTCCCCAAGGTACTCCTAAAGGTCAGACAAGAGAAGCCAAAAATTATACTGATTGCCCCAGACTGGCCCTGCCAGCACTGGTACCCAATCCTAAAGAGTTTATCAAGGTCCAGCCTGGACATTACCTCAAATTCCTCACTTACTGACCCAACAAAACAATCAGATCCTGCACAGCCAACTCAGGACCTTAAATCTGGCAAAATGGTGGATAATGTAGCCATTCAGAACACTCCTCTCTCTAAAGCGGTGATTGATGTTATTTTACAGGCCAGGAGGCCCAGTACCAGAAAACCTTATGCAGAAAAATGGAAGAGATTCTGTGCTTGAAACCAGGCACAAGGGTTTGACACGTTTATTCCAAATATTCCTCAGATTTTACAATACTTAACTGCGATGCTGAACAAAGGCCTATCCTTTCATCAATTAAGATTCATGCCTCTGCCATTTCAGCCCATTACAATACGGAACCGCCAATTTTTTATTATCCATTACTAAAGCAGTACCTTAGAGGGGCCAAAAACATAAGACCTCCAAGGAGAGCACCAATACCTGCATGGGACCTCAGTTATGTCTTGGAAAAACTCACACTGCCTCCTTTTGTGCCATTCTCAACAGCTGATATAAAATTCTTATCCTGGAAAACAGTTCTGCTCCTAGCAATAACCTCTGCAAGATGAGTCTCAGAGTTACAGGCACTCATGGCTGTGGAACCTTTTATCATTTTCCATCCAGACAGGGTTTCTCTGAGGACAAACCCGACATTTATGCTATGCTTAAGGTGGTGTCCAGTGTGCCCCTTAACCAGACCATTTGTTTGCCTACCTTTTATCCAAACCCACAGAGTAAGGGTGAGAGACTTCTGCATTCTTTGGACATACACAGACAGCTACGCTTCTACTTGCACAGAACCAAAGCTTTCAGAAAGTCTGAGCAACTCTTAGTGGCATATGCTGCAGGATCACAAGGAAAGGCTATCTCAAAGCAGACTATTTCAAAATGGATAGGCCATTGCATTCGTTTCTGCTGTTCACATGGCAAATCAGTGCCTAAGGGCATTAGGCCACATTCAACCAGAGCAGCAGCCACTTCAGCAGCCTTCCTCAGACCAACCAAAGATATTTTAGAGGCTGCAACTTTGAGTTTAGTGCAGACTTTTACAAAGCACTACCACTTACTACTTTACTCTAAATCCAGAGCAGGCTTTGCCACTGCAGTTCTGCAGGGCCTCATAGCCTCTCCTAATCCTATTTAGACCCAGCCACCCATCCTCAGCTTTGGGATTCAACACAAATGTAATGACTGCAACAGTGAAACAAGATGAACATAGTACAGTTCTGTACCTGCCATAAATGTAGATGTTAGTGTATTCACTGTTGCAGTCCAGGTTACCCACCCACCATCCCCCTTTCCTTGCTGGGACTTATCTGTACTTCTCTAGTCTATACAACCTATGTATAGGAAGGAAATGTTTACTTTACTGCATGCATATTTGTTGGTATAATTTTTAGCCTACCCTTTTGGGGGCACCTGACATCTGGGGCAAGAAAAACTGAAGAAAATAGCATTGGCTGCAGCTTGTATACCCCTGGCGCACTGACGTCAGGGAGGAGGCGACAGAAACCAATGCCGGACCAGGACTTTGGAATTCAGGCCAACTGTGGGTAGCCTGCCAGCAGGATAACCCAAGTGTAATGACTGCAACAGTGAATACACTCGAACATCTACATTTATGGTAGGTACACAACTGTACTTTACCTTTGCTTTCAGCTGTTAACTGTTGAGACGTGCATGATTAAATACTTGAGCAAGTTCTCCAGCAGGTCCTAGATGGTTAGAGGAGAATCCACAGGAGGATGTGATGGCAGGATTGAAACTCGCCTAAAACTGTCATGTAGGTGAGGAAACATGCTATTAAATGCTGTTGTGATGCTGTTACTGCATCAACCAGGGTAAATGTTTGTGAGGTCAGTAATCGGGAGCCATGTTTGGCTGAGGATTTAATCTCTGCCAGAGTGTTTTGATGTGCAGCTAAGCTTTATGCAACTTTGTCTTTATAAAAGATTGCATTTTTGCTGATGCAGACCAAAGGGAATCAAACAAATGACAAAAATGAAGTCAGAGGGATTATTAGGGCTAGGATTCAGGAAGCAGCAGGGACTGCCTACCACCCCAGCCTCCCATTATCTGAGACTTCCTCCAGAAAGGAAGACATCCTTTTTTTTTCTGTGTACACATATGGAAGGAAATTTTAGCCTGTGCTGGCATAGAGGGGTAAAGCCCTGACTCCATCCCAGGTGACCAGAGTTAGACTAGCAGCTGCAGAGTTTGACTGTGCAAGCAAGGAGGGAGGGATTTGCCTGCTCTAATGATATGGGGGAGAGATTTGAGGACATATCTCAGCTGGAGAGCGGATGCCAGTCAAACTGGTACTGGGAAAGATGTGGGGTGTGATCACTTAACCCTGTGCAGGTAACCCCTGTCAACTCATGGGCACACAAGGTTGCATAGACAGCCATTGTGGTGATTAGTGCTTGTCACTTCTAGAGGTGCGCTTCCATTAAGAATGGAGAAGCTGGGAATTGCTGGTGAAGGCTTATTGTGCCTGTTGTTCTAAGAGTCTGTATTCTGGTTTAAGCACTTTGGTTCTAAACCAGTTACTTTACATTAGGAAGATCTGTGGTCAAAACTCTTGTAGCAGGAGAGGATAGCCTACACCATTCTAAGCTGGAAATTGCTGGTTGAAGGCCTATTGTGTCTGTTAGTCTATAGTGTCTTACTTCTGACTTAAGCACTTGGGCTCCAAAACCAGTTTTACATTAGGAGGGTTTGTTGTCTACACTCTTGTGCTGGGAATGTGTGGCCTACACCCTTCTAAGCTGGGAATTGCTGGTGAATAGCTGCTTTATTTAAACTATTTTTGCTGCTGTGACTGTGATTTTATGCACTTTGAATTTTTAGTACTATACTGAAAGATCTGAGGCATCTGTTGCTTCCAACTAATTATAAGTGCCTGTTTTTGCCCTTATATTGGCACTTTTAATTTGTATTTGCATTCCACTGTCTGTTTGAATTGTCTGGACTTTTTTTGCCACATTTTATTGTATACTGTACTAGTTCTGCTTGACGTAGCCGAGTTCCAGGTTTGCTGTTTCTGGGTCTGTTTTGTAACTTCTGATCATCAAATTGAAGCCATCTTTATTGGTGAAGGCCCTTTGGCACCCTTGTGGGAGGAGAGTGCTGTCTGGGGTCCCATCTAATCGATGGTGGTTGGACTACAACTCAGAGTGCATCCTTATTGGTTAGTTTGAGTTAAAAGGGTTTTCTTGTTTTATTTAAGCCCCGCTTTTGCTCTTGTTTACGTGTAACGCACCATCATGTAATGCCACGTAGCAGTGCAGTTGGTGGTTATAGACGCAAACATTTTGTTAAATTTTCCCTTTGCACTTTGGTAGTGGTCCTCCAGAGGTTTATCACAACCCTGCTCTCTACTGTCAGGTGGAACACTAAGCCTAGCCTCAGAGTTGCCAACACGTCTCTCACCCACTACCCATTTGTAAGTGCAGCCTCTTTTCCTGACCATATAAATTTACCTAATGCTATCAACGGCCAGTTTCCCAGATGTCCTTCAAGGATGCATCTGCAGTCCTAACAAATGGGTTGTCCTGCCTCAGGCAGCCCTTCGGTCGGCCGGATTCCAAAGTCTGGGTCTGGCCTCAGCTGATGTCGCACTTCACCCGACGTCATAGCTGCTGTCAATTGGGTATATAGGCATCAGCCGACGCCATTTTCCTCAGTCTTTCTTGCCGCGCGGTGCCCGAAGCAGAAGCTGTTCGCAAGTGCCGGTCGGTCAGATCCAGAGATTTCTACTACCGAAGACTTCTAAAAAGCTAAGTACCCCGTTGGGGACTCTTTCTTGCCTCAGCCGATGTCAGAAAAAGTAAATAATTGTTTAACTTGTGGGAAACAAATACCTCATAAGGATTTCCACTCTTACTGCCTTCCTTGCTTAGGCCCAGACCACGACGTAGCAGCTTGTCTAGCCTGTGCTTCCTTCAACCGACGGACACTTAGACGTCGGTCGGAGTTTGCGGAGGAGTTTTTTGGTCTCGCTTTTGCTTACAAAATGCCGTCGGAGACTCCGACTTCACAATTAGCTAAAAAGCGTAAGGAAAAGGACCGACACTTGCGGTCCGCGGTTTCGGCCGAAACCACGGTTAAGCCAACTGCGAGTGTCTCGGTTTCGGCTGAAACAGAGTCCTCGGTTCTTCCTTCGGCCGAAAGCATACCTCCTACAGCCGAGGCCTCACACAGCATGGCTGAATCTGCTACTGAAATTTCTCCTGCTGTAGCAGGCACCCAGGATTTATCAGATACTATTCCTTTAGACATATCTACTCCTGCACGTGGAGCTGCTAGGCCCCCTGCATCCATGTCTATCAAGGCTTTCTCTAGGGCTAAAGCAGCTAAATCTTCTAAGGCTTTGCCTGTCAAAACCCCCTCACACAGGCCTAGCTCTAGTTCCCAAATGCTCAGCCTGGCAGAGGATCTCATTTCTTTGATCAGGGGATCCCAACCTCACCCTGACAGGGCCTCTCATCCCCCTCCAGAGAAGAGGCCGAGAGCAGAGCCCCCTGAGCCAGTTTCTACGGATTATTCCTCTGATGATTCAGAAAACTCAAATCCTCCAAAAGGCCCTTATTCTCCATATGAGGACTCTGACGCAGAAGACTCCATTCCTTCTGCCTCTCCTCCTGAGGAATTTTCCTTTGGGGAAACCTTGCATGCTATGAGAGAGCAATTTCAATGGCAGGGCCAGGATTTTTCAGATTCTAGGAAACGGCTAAGGACCTTTTTACATTTGCCACAGCATAGGCCTTTAGCCATTCCTCCAGTACTAACAGTTGTGGATGATGCATTTAATGATGCTTGTACTGCCCCTGACTCTCTTCCCCGGCCCCTGCTAAGCCCGACAGATACTACAGGGTCCCGGACACACATTATCACTTGTATAAGGCTCCTATTGCAGATCCTGAAACTATTTCTCAGGGCCCCAAAGCTGTAGCAACTGCCAAAACCCCCCCCTCTGAAAGAGAATCTAGAGCATTAGAGAGATGGGGTAAAAAAGTTTATACTTCTGCTACTCTATCGGCTAGGGCCTTAAACTGTCAATTCCACATGATTCAGTATCAGGAATTTTTGTTAGATCAGCTAAATAAAAAACTATCCTCTCCTGAACCTATAGACCGTAAGTCCCTTCAGGATTTGGTACATAACACTCAGCAGGTCAGTAATCATTCCTTAAAATGCGGCTATGATGCACTGGAGGCTTCCTTTAGATCAGCTATGAGTGGTACAGTGATCAGAAGGCATGCATGGTTAAAAGAGCAATCCTTACCAGACCATGTAAAGTCAAAGCTCCTAGATGCTCCCATGGAGAAACTCAGTTTGTTTGGCTCCCCTGCACAGCAAGTGTTAAAGAAGGTGGAAGAAAAAGCAAAATCTGTCCAAACAGTCAAGGATTTCTTGCAGGTCCAGCCTCCTAGGTTTAGTAGAAATTGGCCTTCGAAGAATTGGTCCTTTCCAGACACCACCAGAGCACAGAGGGGCAGAAATAGGCGCCCACGAGGCAGAGGTCAATCCAGAGGTGCCTACAGGGGACGTCAGTGGCAGCCTAACAACCAGAGAAGTACTGCCACAGATCCAGCTACTACCACTTCCACAGGACAGTCACAGTGACTTGGCTCTGATACCGCCTACCAGGGAACAACTGCAAGCACCCTTAGGCGGAAAGCTAGCCTTATTTTCAGTAAACTGGCATTACATTACAGGAGACAAATGGATTTTACAGACAATAGACAAAGGTTACAGGTTTCACTTCCATACTCTGCCAAGGAAGAGAGGAATGCCAAACCTACCACCAAACCAAAAAACAAACGCTCTAGGACAAATCAACCACTTACTAAGGATGAGAGCTATAGAAAAGGTACAGTCTATGGAACAAGGACAATGATTTTATTCCAGACTTTTCCTGGTGCCAAGAAAAGAAAACCAATGGAGACCTATTCTAGACCTGTCCGCTCTGAACACATATCTCATTGTTCCAAAATTCAAAATGCTGACCCTACAGCAACTTCTTCCCATGCTGGGCAAGGAGTCTTGGCTGGTGACTCTAGATCTCAAGGAGGCATACCTGCACGTCCCTATATGACCAGATTGCAGAAGATACCTCACATTTCTTGCAGGATCAGAGCATTATCACTTCTCAGCATTGCCCTTTGGCTTATCTACTGCGCCCAGAGTATTCACGAAATGCCTGGCATCAGTAATTGCTCATTGCAGGCTTCAGGGAATTCAAATTTATCCATACCTGGACGACTGCCTGATACAAGCGGACAACAAGATCAAATTAACAAAAGATTTGGAAAACGTTATTCACCTATTGCAAGCCTTGGGATACACAGTCAACATAAAAAAGTCAAGGCTGGTACCATCCCAAATGATTACATTCTTGGGTGCAGAACTGGACACATCAAAACAAATGGCATTTCTCACAGCAGAAAAGCAAAAACAACTACCACTCTATTTCATGGCATTAACAACGCAAAACCAGCTTACAGCAAGGAAAGTCCTGCAAGCACTGGGTTACATGGCATCCTGCATAATATTGATTCCACATGCCAGACTACATATGAGGAAGTTGCAATGGTACCTAAGGAATTTATGGTCTCAGCACAAGCACAGCCTAGAAACCCAAATTCCAATAATTCCATGCCTGAAGCAAGAATTCCTGTGGTGGGCTCAGGCCTGTCAGTTGAACAAAGGACTGCATTTCCACAGCCCTCACCCAAACCAGACTATCACCACGGACGCCTCAGACCTCGGTTGGGGGGCACACATGGTAGACAAGTGTATACAAGGCCTATGGACACAGGACCAGCTGAACCTACACATAAATCAAAAAGAGATGCTGGCAGTGAAACAGGCAATTCAGACATTCAGACCGTTTCTTCAACAAGGTCATTTGCTGATAAGAACGGACAACACCACAGTTATGTGGTATATCAACAAGCAGGGAGGCACACATTCATATCCTCTATGCCAGATGGCAATGGACCTGTGGAATGTGGCCCTGAACCAAAACATTCAACTCCAGGCCATATTTGTGCCAGGAAAAGAAAATATACTAGCAGACACCTTAAGCAGAACTACCACGGATGCCCACGAATGGAGGCTGCATCCAGACATCTTCAAATCCATTACAAAGAAATGGGGGCTACCAGAAATAGACCTGTTCGCATCCCCACTCAACCACCAATTGAGAAAATTCTGCACAAGGACATACCACCCACTTGCTTGGAAGGTGGACTCCTATCCTTCAGTTGGGCAAACCTAACAGCATATGCATTCCCACCTCTTCCTTTGATGCACAAAGTGCTACTGAAGATCAAAGAAGATCACCCAAGGATCATACTGATAGCTCCAGACTGGCCGAGGCAGCATTGGTACCCGCTTCTGAGGAGTATGTCTCGGGCACACACATGGCCTCTACCTCTAGTTCCTTTGCTGCTAACACAGAACAACTTCAAGATCCTGCATCCAAACTTGAAAACACTGCAGCTAGCTGCTTGGAATCTTACATAAAACAAAATAACCCAGATTTATGTCAGAGGGTTAAAGACATTATCCTGGAGGCTCGCAGACCCTCCACAAGGAAGACTTATTCAGCAAAATGGAAAAGATACCTCATTTGGAGTGCAGCAGAAGGAGAAAATGTATCATTGGCAAACATAGCTAACATCCTGGAATATTTAGCAGAACTTTTACACAATGGCCTGTCTTACTCCTCCATCAAGATTCATGCATCAGCAATTTCAGCAGAATATAACATGGATCCTCCAGTCTTCTCTCATCCTCTACTCAGGCAGTTTCTGAGAGGAATTAAAAATGTAAAGCCTCCAAGGAAGCCACCTTTGCCTACATGGGACCTGAACTTTGTGCTAGAAAAGTTAACACTTCCCCCTTTTGAACCAGCAGCAACAGCAGAATTACAGTACTTATCTTGGAAAACTGCTTTCCTGCTTGCAATCACTTCAGCAAGAAGGGTATCTGAATTACAGGCATTAATGGCAGTACAGCCCTTCCTTATCTTCCATCAGGATAGAGTGTCCTTGAGAACTAACCCTACTTTTATGCCAAAGGTGGTCTCCAGGGTATCATTGAACCAAGCAATCCACCTACCAACATTCTTCCCCAACCCACAGAACAGGGGGGAAAGACTATTGCATACCTTGGATGTACATAGGCAATTGCGCTACTACCTGGACAGAACCAAGAACAATAGAAAAACTGACCAGCTTCTGGTAGCATATGCAGCAGGAATGGAAGGAAAAGCAATTTCAAAACAGACAATCTCAAAATGGATAGGAAATTGCATTAGATTTTGTTACTCTTTTCATGGAAAGACAACTCCAGAAAACATCAGACCTCACTCCACAAGGGCTACAGCCACTACCACAGCTTTCTTACGAGGAGTGGCTACCAAAGACATTTTAGAGGCTGCTACTTGGAGCTCTGTGCATACATTTGCCAAGCATTATAATCTGCCTTTATACTCCAGATCCCGAGCAGGTTTTGCCACTGCTGTTTTGCAAGGGATCTTAACTACACCATAATCTTCTTAGTGCCTCCTCCCCCAGTTTGGCTATGGTATTCTACCCATTTGTTAGGACTGCAGATGCATCCTTGAAGGACATAGTACAGTTTTGTACCTACCATAAATGTAGATGTCCGAGAGGTATGCATCTGCAGTCAGGATTACCCACCCTCCTTCCCCTCTGTGGTACTCCTAGGGTATTTGCCCATCTTGTAGCTAGCTGGGGGAATCTATTATGGTGTATTTGTTTGTATTTATGTACATACATGTTTATTTTTGTTTGCTCTCTACTGTTGGGAATCATTTGCATTTATCCAAATGTAGCCTTCCTAGAGGGCACCTGGCATCTGGGGCAAGAAACACTGAGGAAAATGGCGTCGGCTGATGCCTATATACCCAATTGACAAGCAGCTATGACGTCGGGTGAAGTGCGACATCAGCCGAGGCCAGACCCAGACTTTGGAATCCGGCCGACCGAAGGGCTGCCTGAGGCAGGACAACCCATTTGTTAGGACTGCAGATGCATACCTCTCGGACATCTACATTTATGGTAGGTACAAAACTGTACTTTTCTCCAGCCAGCTTCATCAACATAGGTATCCTGAGGCACTGTAGCAACTGCCTCATGTTCACCAACAACCCTCTACTCCTAGCCCACACAAACTCAACATGTGAGGTGCAACTGTAGTAAGAACCTTGAATGCATGCATGCTCACACCTGTCAGTGTATATGACTGAGCAGGTTGTCAACACGCACACCTCACTTCCTACTGCACCTAATCCCACATCACACATACCTACATGTGGAGGTCCTCACCAGAAACATAACTAAACACCAGAGACCTCCCAAACGCAAGCACGCTACACATACTTCCTCTGCAGAACACAATACAAATAGTAGTTCACACACCAGTGTCTCACCTTTCAAGCCCTTAAGGCAAAACACAAAATTAAACATTAGTCATGGGTGATTCCATCATGAGACAGAGATATTCCTCTCAACAGGGTGGATAAGGAAAAGGTCATGCTCAGCTGTCTGTCAGGTGCTAGGATCCGTCATATCATGCATGCACTTCAGTCTTTCAACAACAGGTACTGCTAATGACTCAGTCATAGTCCATGTTGGTGTGAACGATTTGAGACTTACTTATCTGGACTTACATGGAGAAAGACTTGGCTGAGCTGTTTGTTTCAGACAGGTATGTTGCTAGCCTTAAGCAGCATTTTTGCCTTAAGCAGCATTTTACCTTCACCTAGGATAATGCCTGAATACAAACAGAAAATTGACCAATAATTGGGTTAGTTTCTGGTGTCAGTCTAAGGGGATCTAGTATCTGTCAGCCTGGGATGACATGATCAACAGACCTTAATGCTTTGCCAGAGAGAGTCTTCATCTGTCACCCCTGAGATTTCTGCTACTGGCCAAGACTCTTGCCACCCCATAGTGCCTTTTTTAGGCAGTCTCAAGGACAAAATTCCTGATGTAAAAACTCCATCTAAAAACAACCTCAAGGTTATGCTGCTAAATGCTCGGAGTCTTAACTAGAAACTGCACTCACTGTGGAAGCATGCCTCGCCTTGGAAGGTGCAGGCATTTGTGAAGTCATGGACTCCTTGTTTCAAGGCTGTGGAGAGCACCCCAGCCATACTTGGTTACACCTCCTTCCACACATTCAGACCATAAACTGGAGGCATGAAAGCTAAAGAGAGTATGATTCCCTGAAGATACTTCAGGTGCAATTAACTGTTGGTAGAACACCTATTCAAGTCATTGCCAGCTACAGGCCCCCTCCATGAATCAGGGCACCCACTTTGCCTATTTGTATCTACTTGACTCTTATCAAGCTGCATCCAAACACCATGGTTTTGGGTGACTTTAACTACCCATCCATTGACTGGTTAAATTACTTGTGCTTAAACTCACTTGCCCACAGGTTCCTCAACTTTAACTCCATTGCTCTTGACCAGCTGGAGGACACCTCCACAAGGGTGCCAACATTGTGGATTTGGTGCTTACCAATATGGGGAGCCACTGTAGCACCCCCACTGTTAGGTCTTCCCTGTTGAGATCTGACCACAAATCAGTCTTATTCAAAGCATTTATCACACCTGACCCCCCCCCCCCCAAAGCAGTAACTAAACTAAACTTCTCCAAGGCAGATTATAACATCTTATGGGATTCTATATAAATTGCTTCATTGCACCTCCCCCTTAGTTGGAGCTGGCAACTATGCTGAGTTTCTACACCAGTGCATTATACAGACACCTGTATAACTGCATTGACTCCAGCCGTACCTGATAGGCCCAAAACAAGTTCTTCAAGGAAGAGCAAACCTTGCCTGGTGGACAACTACCATTAACAGGCTTTACAGTAAGATGAAGAAATTGCTGTCTGAGTAAGAGGGAGCGTGCCCTAAACTGGAAACACTCCCTCCTCAGCTTAAACAAGCAAATAAGTCTTCTTGTGAAGTCTTCCATAGCAAACTACAAATCCAAATTAGCTTCCTCAACTAAGGACAACTATAAGGTGTTCTTTAGTTACATCCATAACCTAAAAGGACAGGCCCATATTTGTGCCGAACTGGTAGTTAATGATACCACATATACTGAGCCGGTACTCATAGCTAACCTGTTGACCAACAAGTTCTATGAAAACTTAATTCTCCTGTCCTTGCCTTGCCACATGTACCCCATGACATCCGTACCACCTGTCCCCTACCTTACATTTTTAAAGGTCAGGTCATAAACACCCTCTCTAAGGCCAAAAACACACGCATCTATGAGACCTGACAATGTCTCAGGCTGCATCCTGCATGAGCTCCAACAAGAATTAGCAACACCATCCAATGTACTCTTTCCAGTCATATTCTAAACACCGGCTTCATCTCAGCTGAATGGAAAATGGCCATTGTTAGGTGCTTCCACTGACCCTGGGAACTATAGACCTATTAACCTGACTAGCCTTATCTGCAAGGCCGTGGAGTGAATCATCATGGACCCTATCAACAAAGGTGTAGGTAATCTCCAAACATTTGACAGTACTCTGGATTTGTCAAAGGAAAATCATACTTGTTAAACCTGGTGGTTTCGAGACTGTCACCAAGGCCCTGGATAAGGGGAAATCTGTGCATACAACCTACCTAGACTTAGCCAAGGCTTATGACACAGTCTCCCACTCGGGCATCATTGACAAACTCACCCAGCTAGGTATCAACCCTTATATCGTTAGATGGGTCACTAACTGGCTCAGTGATGGAACGTCTATAGTAAAAATAAGGGAATGCACTTACAACAACAGACATGTAACTAGTGGTGCTCCACAGGATCAGTCCTGGGACCTCTACTGCTGTTTGGAATCATATTTCTCTCAAGTACAAGCAAGACGTAAAGATGTTTTTTTGTATTTCACTGTTGCAGTTAGCACATTTGGGTTATCTGCTTGCAGGTAGCCCTCAGTCAGCCTGATTATCAAATTCTTGGGTCCTGCGTCGGTTGCTGTCTCAACTTCCATGACGTCAGGTAGTTGGGTATAAAGCATGCAGCCGATGCTATTAAATCAGTCTTTCTTGCTGTGTGGTGCCCAAAGCTGAAGCACTTTGCAAGTGCCGGTCGGCCGACTCCAATTTTCGTTTTGAACTTTCAGATTCGAAGTTTTCAACTAAGCTAAGTACCCCGTTGGGGAACCTTTTTCTTGCTCTAAACTGATGTCAGTAAAAGTTAATTGTATTTCTTGTGGAATGCAAATAACTCCTAAAGATTTTCATTCTACTGCATTCCTTGCTTAGGCCCAGACCATGACATACTTCGCTGTTGGTTTGTGCCTTATTCAAACCTCGTACTGTTCGTCGTCTGTTCATTTTTGCATCTAAATATTTTGGCACTCTGTTCAATTATCCAGAAATGGCTTCAGTAAGCCACCCGACTACCGACATTCTGAAAACATGCAAAGATAAAGACAGACCGCATAGGTCCAAAGCTGCCGACGACGCTTCTCCTAAGCTAGTCGCCAGTTCGCCCGGTACTCAGTGAGGCGCTTTCACAGCCCCTGATACCTGCTACTTCAGATTCACAGGTCTCTACTGATATCCATTCGGAGTCCGGTATACCGCGATATGATGCTTCGACTATGGAACCTGCAGATGTGTCCATGTTAGATGAGTCTGGAGCCACTGTGCAGACACCGGCTTCTCAGGGTGTATTCAGGCCTACTGACTTGCATATTAAACCGACGCCATCTTCTTGTTCAAGGCCTAAAACTCTATTCATGCCCAGAAAAACTATTACCAGACCGCATGGTCAGGCCCCTATGCCTAAAAAAAACAAATAAGAATGGCTGAAGACCTTATTACTCTAATCATGGGAAGCCACTTTTCTCCTTCTGAGACGTAGGACTGATTTTCCTTCTGATTCTTCTGATCTGGATGCTCAAATTTCTGTTTTTTCTGATGACCAGGATTTGCCCTCATCTACCTATGAACATTCTGATGCAGAGGACTCCATTCCCTCTGCTTCCCCTCCAGAGGATTTCTCTTTTGGTGAAATCTTGCATACTCTTAGGGAGCATATCCGCTGGGAAAGCCAGGATTACTCTGACTCCAAAAAGAGGCTTGGGGAAATGTTCGTGTTTCACTGTTGCAATCATTACATTTGGGTTATCTGCTTGCAGTAGCCCTCAGTCGGCCTGGTTAAAGTCTTGGGTCCTGCGTCTGTTGCTATCCATTCTTCCATGACGTCAGGTCATCAGGGGTATAAAACATGCATCCGATGCCATTACATCAGTCTTTCTTGCCGTGTGGTGCCCGAAGCAGAAGCAGTTCGCAAGTGCTGGTCGACCGACTCCTGAAATTTTCATTTTCGAGTTTCAGAACCGAAGTCTGCAACTAAAGCTAAGTACCAACTTTTTCTTGCTTCTTACCGATGTCAGTAAAAGTTAATAATTGCATTACTTGTGGAAAGCAAATACCTCATAAAGGTTATCATTTGTACTGTATTCCTTGCCTAGGCCCTGACCACGACGTACCTTACTGTCAGTTTTGTGCTTTATTTAATCAGAGCACTATCCGTCACCTGTATATTTTTGCCTGTAAATATTTCTCGTCTTGGTTTAATTATCCAGCAATGTGCGTTAGCCATCCGACTACCGGGATTTTGAAAAAACGCAAAGATAGACAGGCTGCTGAGGTCCAAAACTGCCGCCGACGCTTCTCCTAAGCCAGTTTGCCTGTATTCAGGCACTTTCGCAGCTCCTGCTACCCACTACTTCTGATTCGCAGGCCTCTACTAAGACCCATTCTGAGTCCGGTATGCCACGAGATGCTTCAACTATGGAGCCCACGGATGTCTCTCCCTTGGATAGGTCCAGAGCCACTGTGCAGGCACCGGATTCTGAGGTTGTATTCAGGCCTATGGACTTTCATATTAAACCGACGTCTCCTCCTTCATTTAGGCCTAAACCTCGAACCATGCCTAAAAAACCGACGCCCAGGCCACATGCTCAGGCCTCTATGCCTATAAAACAAATGCTAAGAATGGCTGAAGATCTTATAAGTCTAATCCGGGGAAGCCAACCTTCCCCCTTCTAAGAGACCTAGGACTGAAGTTGTTTATGAATCTTCTGGCCAGGATTCTGATTTTTCTGATTTGTCTGATAATCTGGATTTGCCCTTAACTACTTATGAGGATTCTGATGGAGAGGACTCTATTCCCTCTGCTTCCTCTCCAGAGGATTTTTCTTTTGGTTAAACCTTACATACTCTAAGGGAGCATTTCCACTGGCAAAGCCAGGTTTTTTCTGATTCAAAAAAGAGGCTTAGGAATTTCTTACTCCTGCCTCAGCATAGGCCTTTAGCTATTCCTCCTGTACTAGACATTGTTGATGCTTTTTTGGAATCAAGTTTGGCCCCTGATTCTTTGCCTCCTGCTCCCAGAAAACCTGACTGGTTATTACAGGGTTCCTGATTCACACAAGTTCCTTTTTAAAAATCCTATTGCGGATCCAGAGACTATTTCACAGGGGCCCAAAGGTTAAGGCTTCTACTGCTAAAAATCCTACCCCTTCTGATAGAGACTCCAGGATGCTGGATAGATGTGGTAAGTAGGTTTACACTTCTGCAACCTTGGCCATTAGGGCTTTAAACTGCCAGTTTCATATGTTAAAGTATCAGCAACATGTTATTGGATTGTTTAAACAGAAAATGATGAATGTTAAGTTGTCAATCTCGCCTTCATTCTTGCTTGATTGGTTCGGAGCCGATCCTCTGCTCCGACTCGGCACTTACTAAGCTAGAGAGTCACTTTTACCAGCTCGAGGCAGCCCCATATCCCATGATGCAAGGCAGTAAGTACCCAGATCTCGTTTGCCGCTTCGCTGATGAGGTCCTCCTTTTACCAGCTCCTGGTAAGTGTTTAATATTACTAAACTTTAGCCCCCAATCAGAAAAATTTTCTATTTTCTTTAAAATTCTATCTTTATAGATAATTGTGAGGCTTTTTCTGACTAACTTTAATTTTCCTTCTTTACTTTTTTAGTCAGGCCTTTAATCCCCTCCCATCCCCCCCCTGTCAGGGTGTGTGTGTGAGTTTTTTTTTTTTTTACTTCTCAGTATTTTAACTTTAGTTTCTCTGGTTCGGGACTGTGTGTGTGTAGTGTTTGTGAAAGCACCATGTCTAAAGAACAGAGGGTCTCGGGCTTCAAGAAGTGTGACTCGTGCTGTCAGAAGATGTCTGACAGACGGTCACACTTGTATATACTGCCTGGGACCTCTCCACCTGCAGGACTCCTGTGCAATTTGTCATTCTTTTAGCCAGAGAGTCCTGCAGGAAAGGAGGAATAAACTTATTTTAAGAGGACTTCTTAAACCGGAGGGCTCCCCGGCAAAATCTGCTCCGGGTAAGCCCTCTAAGACTACCAAGGCCCAGGCTTCTGTACCTAAGCCTTCGGCCTTGGCTCAGACTCCTTTGGAGTCGAGATCGGCTCCGGCTGGAGCCAATCTTAGCTTGGAGAAATCTTTGGCACCGATGGCTATCGGTGCCGATACTGTTAAGGTCACTTTGGTGTCTGCTCCGACTGGCTCCGACATCCATGTGGCTCAGGCGTCGGTGTCGGCGCCGACCGGCTCCGACGCCATGATCTCTTTGCCTGTATCGGCTCCGGCCGGAGCCGATACATCTATTCCTACACTCGGAGCCGAAAAGTTATCGGCTCCGTCTGGATCCATGGTTTCATCGGCTCCGATGGTTCCTTCGAGGAAGAGGTCCAGGTCTCCCTCTTTGGAACCGATACTGTCTGCTCCGGCCTCACCTCTTCTTTCGGAGCAGAGCCATCGGAGCTGATCATCTAGATCTTCCAGGTTGTCAGACCATGATTTATAGAGGGTGGTAAGCAGATTATTAAAATCACAGGCACTAGCCCAAATGCTTCAAAGTCCGTCTCAACAGACGACTATTAGTCCACACCCTCTTCAAGTTCCTCCTTCGACTCTACCCCAGAGTTTGGAGCTGGAGTCTACGGGAATAGTTACTGCTATGGCTGAGGGCCAGATACCCCCCCCCCCTTCTGCGCCTTCAGCATCTACTCTTATCTCCTCGAGACCTTCCCTGGAGGGATTCGGTGGCCGGGCTTCCCTGGTCTGCTCAGAGGGGGTGAGTGGCATCGGACCCTTGTCCGACCCCGCTCTTCCCCTTGGGGCTTCGGCCTTGGTGAGCTCGGCTCCGACATCTGCCTCGAGCCTTCTTCGTGGGCCCGGAGTCCCAGTTTCTTCGAACGGGTTCTCTCGGACCTCCCTGGGAGGAGCCGAGGTGATGAGGAGTGTGCTGGCCCCTGGGCTCAGTCAGCAGTCTATTCCTTTAGCTCCTCCCTCTACGGTGCCTGTTGATATCTCTTCCCGCTCTCTTGCTCCCGGACCGAGAGATCCACCGCCTCAGGTTTCCCCATTGGGAGGAACCCCCTCTTCCGAGGATTCTCCTGATCCGTCAGGAGGTCCTCCGCGGAAGAGGACTTGTAAGAGGAAGCACCTAGACTCCCCTGAGTCTACTACTTCGGATACCGACTTAGATGAGTCGGAGGGGTCCCCCTCTGAGGATGTCTCCTTTTCAGACATCCTAGAACTCCTGAAACAGAGGGGAAACTGGCCCACCATAAATCCCTCCGATGATGAGTCGGTATACCTAGAGGCGTTTGGTTCTCGACCCTCCACCTCCTGGGTGTCTCCGCCTTTTGACCCCCTCATGCAGGTAATTGCTCGAAAGGCTTGGGCTTCTCCTGATTCCGTAGAGCCAGTTCCCAGGAGACCTTCTAAATTTATTACAGCCCCTTCCGAACAGCAATTCCTTACAAAAGATGTCCCGGTTGATGCCATGGTGGTGGCGGCCGCCACTAAAAAGGAACTTGCAGATCCTTCCGTACCAGTCCATCCTCCTAACAAGGATTCCAGGACCATGGACAGGTATGGTAAGCGGATGTTTTCCTCAGCGACTTTTGCCATGCGTTCGCTGAACTATTTGTGTCACTTCACCAGACTCCAAAGGGACATCCTTAAGGAACTAGGTGAAGTAGTACAGGATCCTGCAGCTCCGGGGGCACAAGACAAGATTGCTTCTCAGCTAGGAATCCTTAACTCCATAACCAACTCCTCCATGCGGCTGATTTCATATGCAGCAGATGGAGCGAGTAGAGCCGCAGGCATGGGAGTGGCTCTGAGACGTCTATCCTGGATGCGGCTCTGTAATTTTGCTGATCCCTTCAAGGCGTCCTTCACAAACTCTCCCTTTGATGGATCAACTTTGTTTGGTCCTCAAGTGAAGGATACATTGACCAGGTGTGAGCAGGACGGCAAGACTCTTTCTGCCGTAGGGGTCCGTTTTTCCACCCCTTCTAGACCTTACCCCAAAGGACAGAAGGGTGGAAAGATGTGGTTCCGCAAATCCCAAGGAGTCACGCCGGATACACGTGGTCAGTTTACCCCTAGAGGCAGAGGGGGTAATAACAGACGCCGCCCTAGAGGCAGAGGGGGTCCACAAAACCAGGGAAGCAGAGAGTCTCTCTCTGACAAGCCCTTCCATCATCCCTGAGGTGTTGCCCGACTGTCCATCCTTGGAGGCAGTCGGGGGAAGATTATCGCTGTACCCACAAGCCTGGCTTTCCCTCTCACAAGACAGATGGGTACAGTCGATCATATCCGAGGGTTACAAAATTCCTTTCGAGGAAAGTCCCTTCACTCACAAAAATTCCCTTCCAGATATGCCACCCGGTCTAAGGGAAATCGCAAAGTTAGAAGTATCAAAGCTTCTACACAAAAGAGCCATTCAGCCAGTTAAAACAAACCATTCAGAGCCCGGAATCTACTCAAGGTTCTTTTTGGTCCCCAAAAAGACGGGAGATTGGAGACCAATATTGGATCTCAGCAGACTCAATAAGTCTGTGAAAAAGACGAGATTTCGAATGGTCACACTTCAATCAATTTTGCCCTTCCTGGGCAAAGACAACTGGATGTGCTCAATAGACCTTCGGGATGCGTACTATCACATAAAAATTCACAGACGCTCCAGCAGGTTTCTCCGCTTTCGGCTGGGGTCCAGTCACTTTCAGTTCAGAGCCCTGCCCTTTGGTCTCACTACAGCCCCCAGAGTGTTCACCAAATGTATGGCAGTGGTCACGGCTCACCTGAGACGTTAATGATTCCAGGTGTTTCCGTATCTCGACGACTGGCTCCTTTCAGCCACCACCAGGCATCAACTTCTCCAAGCCAGGGATTACACCCTAAATCTCTGCACTCAGGAATCTCGATCAACTACAAAAAATCCTCCTTGTTGCCCTGCCAGTCTATTACTTTCATAGGCGCAAATTTAGAGACTGTTCGGATGTCAGCAACCCTCACAGACCAAAGAATCTCAGATATCCAAAGTCACGTGCGGATCATCCTTGCCAACGAAAAGGTGCAAGCCAGACTGGTCCTGAAAGTGTTGGGCCTCATGGCAGCGGTCATTACCCTTCTTCCCTTGGCCCGCTTCTACATGCGTCTTCTTCAATGGATGTTGTTCACCCAGTGGTCTTACCAACAACTTCCCATGCGTCACAAAATCCTGGTTACACAAGCTTGCAAAAACCACCTATCCTGGTGGATTTCTTCTCCCCAGATTCATCAGGGCAGACCCTTTGTATCCCCGGCCCCGGTAGCCACAGTCACTACGGACGCCTCCCTGATCGGGTGGGGGGGGGGTCATTATCAGGGCAGGATGGTTCATGGGACGTGGCAACCGTTCGAATACCACCTGCACATAAATGTCCTAGAGATGAGAGCAGTGCTTTTAACGTTGCAAGCCCTCAACGACTTTCTTCCCTTGGGAACAATTGCAGTTCACACGGACAACATGTCTGTAGTATGGTATATCAACAAACAGGGCGGAACCAAGTCCTACCCCTTGTGTCGAGAAGCTCTCAGACTTTGGCAATGGGCGATCTCCTCTCATTGGTTTCTGGTAGCAACGCATATCCCTGGGAAAACCAACATTTTAGCGGACAGATTGAGCAGAGCTATTCTCATGCCTCACGAGTGGTCTCTCAAACAATCTATAGTGGAGGAGATTTTTCTAGAATGGGGCCGCCCATGTTGCGATCTTTTTGCTACTCCCCAAAACAGCAAATGCCCAGACTTCTTCTCTCTTCCCACTGCCAGGCCACCCCCCCAGAGACGCTCTTACCCAGGATTGGCCCCAGGGACTTCTTTATGCCTTTCCACCCTTTCCTTTGATTCCACAAGTACTCCAGAAAGCCACCGTTTTGAGAGCCAAAATGATTCTCATTGCCCCCTATTGGCCTCGACAAATTTGGTTTCCGTTCCTCCATCGTCACCTATTGGTGCAGCCGTGGCATCTGGACCCAGTGCCAGACCTTCTGATTCACCAATCGGGTCAGCTGCATCGGTCTATTCCTTTTCTCAACCTCACAGCTTGGTTGCTCCACTTCCTTCCTTAGCCAGGCTTCCTATGATCTCTAACCCGGTTAGGGATATCATAGTGGCTTCCCTTAAATCCTCTACTGGAAGGATTTATACCAGCAAGTGGAAACGCTTCTCTTGTTGGGCGAAATCAAAGAATATCGATCCCTTTACTGCCCCTGTTCATGCAGTTTTGGATTTTTTAGTGGAAATTTTTCAGTCGGGCTCTTCATCTTCCACGGTCAAAGTTCAGTTGGCTGCTATCTCGAACTTTCATGTCGGGTTTGCAGATCACAACATTATGTCCCACAGGCTTTGTAGAGCCTTTCTAAAAGGGATTTTCCTCCTTAAACCTCCTGTCAGGAGTCCTCCTCCTCAATGGGACCTAAATCTAGTGCTGACATCCTTAATTCTTCCTCCCTTCGAGCCAGCTGTTTCATGTTCACTGAAGTTTCTTTCATGGAAAACACTCTTCCTTGTCGCTATTACCTCGGCCAGGAGAGTGTCAGAACTTCATGCTCTTTCTGTTCGTCCCCCTTATTTGGTCTTCCACAAGGACAGGGTATCCTTGAGGACTAATCCATCCTTTTTGCCTAAGGTGGCTTTGAAAACTAATTTGAACCAATCTATTGATCTCCCTGTATTTTTCCCTAATTACTCTAACAGATCGGAACAAAAATTACATTATCTTGATGTTCACCGCCAACTCAGATATTATTTGGACAGAACAAAACAATTCAGGAAATCCGATCAGCTCTTTCTTTCTTATGCTGAAAATAAGAAAGGCCTTCCTGTATCCAAAGTTACCTTATCTAGATGGCTTTCTTCCACCATCTCCGAAATCTATCAGCTCAGGGGCAAACAGCTGTGCTCAAAACCAAAAGCGCATTCCACCAGAAGTTTAGCCACTTCCACAGCCTTTCAGGCTAGACTCCCTTTAGACACTATTTGCGCAGCAGCCACTTGGGCCACTCTTCATACCTTTGTTCTTCTTATAAATTGGATTTGGCCTCCAGGGATAGAGCCAGTTTTGGTTCTACGGTTCTCAAGAGTCTGTTCCATTGAGCCACCCAGGATAGAGGTGCTAGGGACGCGGTCCCATCAAGCAAGAATGAAGGCGAGATTGACAACTTAACATTGAGAAGTTATGTACCTACCATAACGTTCCATGTTAGTTGTCTTCTCTCGCCTTCTTTCTTGCGACCCTCCCTCCTACACCCTTGCCTGGACAGATCTTGATCTCCCTTGTTTGGAAGATTGCTTCTTTAGGCACCAGTTAGTTACCTGGTTTCCTTTACAGCCCTTATTTAGGCTAGTTGTTTTCTTTCCTTCAGTGGAAAGTTTTTTGTGCTAGGTGTTTCTCCCTATAGGTACAAACGAGATCTGGGTACTTACCGCCTTGCATCATGGGATATGGGGCTGCCTCAAGCTGGTAAAAGTGACTCTCGAGCTTAGCAAGTGCCGAGTCGGAGCCGAGGATCGGCTCCGAACCCATCAAGCAAGAAAGAGGGCGAGAGAAGACAACTAACATGGAACGTTATGGTAGGTACATAACTTCTCATTCCTGACACTGCGGAAAATAAATAATTACAGGATTTAATGCATTCTGCTGAACAGGTTGGAAAACATACTTTGCAATGTGGATTTGATTCAGTAGAGGCCACTTGCAGGGCTGCTGTTACTGGGTCTGTGCTCAGAAGGCATGCTTGGCTTAAGGAGCAATCTTTGCCTGATCATGTTAAAGCTAAATTGTCGGATGCTCCTTTAAATCAGGACCGCCCGTTTGGCAACAAGGCTGAGGAAGTTCTTAAAAAGATGGAAGATGAAGCTAAATCTATGCAAACTGTTAAAGATTTCTTACAAGTTCAGCCTCCTAGAATTTAGTAGGCACTGGCCCTCTAAGAATAGGTCCTTTCCAGCCCCTTCCAGGTCTTCTCAAGCCAAACCCAGACACAGCAGAAACCCCAGATTTCAGTCCCAGGGGAGACGCAAGATTTAACAGTGGGGTGTTTCCGCTCCCAAATCAGGGAGTAGTAAGACTCCCCCCCCCCCCCCATGGAAAACTGTCTCACTGACTTGCTTTTAAAACTTCCAAGCACTTTCCAACTGAGTGCTCCTTTAGGCAGAAAGATTGGTCTGCAGGCTAGAAACTGGGAACTCATTACCCAGGACGAATGGGTTTTAAATGTAGTGTGCCAAGGATACAGATTTCATTCCACACCTTTCCAACACCAAGCAGGTGGCCAGATCTACCCCCAAATTGGTGGGCAGAGGCCCAAAATCAAGTACTGTATCTTAAGCTTGAGGGCTATTCAGTTGATACCAGAAGAGGAAAAGTGACAAGGTTTCTATTCGAGACTTTTTCTGTTACCCAGAAAAGGCAATACATGGCGTCCTATCCTGGACCTTTCTACTCTAAATACCTTTCTAGTGATTCCAAAGTTCAAGATGCTGACTCTTCACCATCTGCTTCCTATGTTAGGCAAAGATACATGGTTGGCAACACTAGACTTGAAAGAAGCATACCTGCACATCCCTATCAAGGAATCTTGCAGAAGATACCTATGCTTCAAAGCAGGCGACATGCACTATCAGTTCTCTGCACTGCCCTTTGGCTTATCTACTGCACCCAGGGTATTCACAAAGTGTCTAGCTCCAGTCATTGCATTCTGCAGGCAAAGAAATATTCAAATATAACCATATCTGGACGATTGTCTAATTCAGGCAGAAAGCCAGGACATACTTTTGAATCATCTGGCCTTTGTTCAAAGGGTAATGGCTTGTCTGGGGTACACCATAAATGAAAAGAAATCACACCTGGTACCCTGTCAGCAAATTATATTCCTGGGAGCAAGCTTGAGTACAACTTCCCAGATGGCTTTCAACACGCCAGAGAAACTGACTCATTTGACAAACTACTTCAAACAAGTGGCCACAAAAACCCAGCTATCTGCAAGACAAATACTGCAGGCCTTGGGGTTCATGGCCTCCTGCATTCTTCTCATTCCATATGCAAGGCTGCATTTGAGGAAACTGCAGTGGTATCTCAAAAGCCTATGGTGTCAACATTCACAGGATCTAGAAGCTATGATTCCTATCATACCTTGTCTACGCCTAGAGTTCCTTTGCTGGGCAGAGGCCTGCCACCAAAACAAGGGACTACCATTCACACTGCCCTCTGCTGCCCAAACCTTAACAGATGCATCAGAATATGCATGGGGGGGGCTCATCTAGCAGGGAAGTGCATTCAGGGCAAATGGAACCCAAGTCAAATGCCACCTACACATAAATCAAAAGGAAATGTTAGCTGTACAGAATGCTCTGACAGCCTTCAAGGACCCCTTTCTTCCAGGACAACTAATGGCAAAGATGGACAACACCACGGTCATGTGGTACGTAAGCAAGCAGGGGGGTACACACGCTTACCCCCTCTGCAGACTAGCCATGGCTTTGTGGAACACAGCCTTGAACTACCAAGTGAATCTACAATCTCAATTCCTGCCAGGAAAACTAAATACACTGGCAGATGGACTAAGCAGAAAACCTCATGGACCCACACAAGTGGAAACTGGAACCAAGGATTTTCAACATGTTGACAACCAAGTGGGGCATCCCAGATACAGACCCGTTTGCTTCCCCCCAGAACCATCAACTGGACAAATTTTGCACAAGGATTCCCCACAAACTAGCATGGAAAGTGGATGCTCTATCTTTCAGCTGGAAAAACCTATCAGTTTATACCTTTCCTCCTCTGCCACTGCTCTCCAAGGTACTACTAAAGATAAGAGGACAAGCCAAGGACGATTTTAATTGCACCAGACTGGCCACGCCAACACTGGTACCCCGTCCTGCACAATATCACGCTTGGCCCCATGGGACCTGCCTCAGACTTCTTCCCTGTTGTCTCAGCAGAAGAATCAGATTCTGCACCCTCAGCTGCAAACCCTGAACCTAGCAGCCTGGCTATTTACCTAATCTCTCCTTTACCACCCCTCAATAAATCAGTGATGGATATCATTTTAGAGGCTAGGAGACCTAGTACTAGAAAATCTTGTGCTGCAAAATGGAAAAGATTTTGTACCTGGAACTAGTCTCAAGGGATGAGCGCAGCAGTGCCCAATTTACCTCAGATTCTACAATATTTGACTGAGATGCTTCATAAGGGCTTGTCCTTTTTTTCCATCAAAATTCATGCCTCAGCCATTTCAGCTCATTATAGCACAGAGCCTCCCCTCTTCTCTAACCACTGCTCAAGCAGTTCCTCAGAGGGGCCAAAAATTTAAGACCAGTGAGGAGAGCTCCATCTCCAGCCTGGGACCTTAACTTTGTCTTGGCAAAACTCACTCTTCCTCCTTTCGCGCCAGCTGCTACTACAGATTTAAAATTCCTTTCCTGGAAAACAGCTTTCCTTTTAGTAATCAATTCTGCAAGAAAGGGTATCTGCGTTACAGGCATTTATGACAGTGGAGCCTTTCATCATCATTCATGCGGCGGACAGGGTGTCCCTCAGAACCAATCCTTCCTTCATGCCCAAGGTGGTATCCAATGTGACTCTTAATCAGTCCATTCATTTGCCTACCTTCTTTCCTAACCCACAGAACAAAGGGGAACGGATACTGCACTCCTTAGATGTGCACAGACAACTTAGATTCTACTTGGACAAGACTAAACCTCAAAGGAAATCTGAACAACTGCTGGTGGTATTTGCTGCAGGGACAGAGGGGAAAGCTATTTCAAAGCAAACCATTTCAAAATGGATAGGCCTCTGCATTCATTTCTGCTATAAGCACCATGGAAAACCTATACCACAGGGCATCAGACCCCATTCAACCAGGGCTGCATCTACCTCTACAGCCTTTCTCAGGGGCATCCCTACAAGGGACATTCTAGAAGCTGCTACCTGGAGTTCTGTACATACTTTCACCAGGCATCATCATTTGCCAAGTTTCTCTAAATCCAGAGCTGGTTTTGCCACTGCAGTCTTGCAGGGCCTTATAGCTGGTCCTAATTCTATTTAAATTCCTCCTCCCAACCTTAGCTTTGGGAATCTACCCAAACGTAATGACTGCAACAATGAAACACGAACATAGTACAGTTGTGTACACTTCCCATAAATGTAGATGTTAGTGTATTCACTGTTGCAGTCCTGGTTACCCTCCCTCCAGCCCCCATTTCTTCTTTTGACTATACCTCTACTCTCACTTACTATGCTCAAAAAGCTTTTTGGTGTATTTGCTTTTTTGTTGGAGGTATATCCTTGTATTATAGATTTAATTGCTTCCCATTAGGGGGGCACCTGACATCTGGGGCAAGAAAAACTGATGTAGTGGCATCGGCTACATGTTTTATACCCCTGACAACCTGACATCATGGAAGAAGGGACAGCAACTGATGCAGGACCCAAGACTTTGTTAATCAGGCCAACTGAGGGCTACTGCAAGCATATAACCTAAATGTAATGACTGTGAATACACTCTAACATCTACATTTATGGTAAGTGTACAAAACTACTTTCTTACTCCTGCCTCAACACAGGCCTTTAGCTACCCCTCCTGTACTGGACATTGTAGATGATACCTTCTCGAAATGTAGCCTGGCCCCTCCTGCTCCCAGAAAACCTGATAGGTATTACAGGGTACCTGACTCTCAGGTTCCTCTTTAAAAATCCTACTGCGGATTCTGAGACCATTTCACAGGGACCCAAGGGCATTAAGGCCACTACTGCCAAAACCCCTACCCCCTTTGATAGAGATTCCAGGGCGCTGGATAGATGGGGTAAGAAAGGTATACACTTCTGCAACTTTAGCCATTAGGGCCTTAAACTGCCAGTTTCATATGTTAAAGTATCAGCAGCATATTATTGGATTGCTTAAACAGAAAATGATGTTGATTCCTGACTGTGCTGAAAATAAAGAATTACAGGATTTAATGCATTCTGCTGAACAAGTTGGAACACATACATTGCAATGTAGTTTTGATTCATTAGAGGCATCTTGCAGGGCTGCTGTCGCTGGGTCTGTACTTAGAAGGCATGCTTGGCTTAAGGAGCAAATCTGCCAGATTATGTTAAAGCTAAATTACTGGATGCTCCCTTAAACCAAGACCACCTGTTTGGCAACAAAGCAGAAGTAGTACTTAAAAAGATGGAGGAAAAAGCTAAATCTATACAAAGTGTTAAAAGATTTCCTGCAAGTACAGCCTCCCAGATTTAGTAGGCATTGGTCCTCTAAGAATTGGTCCTTTCCTGCCTTTTCCAGTCCTTCTCAGTTCAAACCCAGAACCAGCAGAACACCCAGGCGTCAGTCCCAAGGTTTTCACAAGCCTAAGCAGTGGGGGACTCCCACTTCCAAAGCAGGGAGTAGTAAGACGACCCCCCCCCCCATGGTAAACTATCTCAATGACTTAACTTTAAACCGTCCAAGCCCTGCTCAACTGACTGTTCCTTTAGGGGGAAAGATTGCCGTGCATGCAAAAAAATTGGGAACTCATTACCCAGGACAAATGGGTTTTAAATATAGTTTCCCAAGGATACAGATTCAACTTTCACTACTTAACAACCCCAAACAGTTGGCCAAACCTACCCCCGAATCAGTGGGCAGAGGCTCAGAACCAAGTTCTCTCTCGTGTAAGCATCAGGGCTCTTCAGCCTGTCCCAGAAGAATGGGCGCAAAGTTTCTGCTCAAGACTTTTCCTGGTACCCAGAAAAGACGGTTCCTGGCTTCCTATCCTGGACCTGTCTATCCTAAACACATTTTTGGTAATCCCAAAATTCAAGATGCTAACTCATCAGCTGCTTCCCATGCTAGGCAAAAATGCATGGGTGGCAACACTGAATTTAAAGGAAGCCTACCTGCACATCCCAATAAGGGAATCTTGCAGAAGATGACCTACACTTCAGAGCAGGCTACATGCACTTATCATTTATTTGCACTGCCCTTTGACTTATCTACTGTGCCCGGGGTATTCACAAAGTGCCTAGCTTGAGTTGCATTTTGCAGGCAAAGAAATATTCAAATATACCCTTACCTGGACGATTGTCTAATTCAGGCAGAAAGACAGGACATACTATTAATTAATCTGGCATTTGTAAAGAAATTGTTAACTTCTCTGGGATACACTATAAACGAAAAGAAAATCACATCTTGTACCCTCGCAACAAATTGTATTCCTGGGAGCAGGCTTGAATGCAACTTCCCAGATGGCCTACCTCACGCCAGAGAAACAAATTCATTTGACAGCCTACTTCAAACTACTGGCCACAAACACCCAGCTATCTGCATGGAAAATACTGCAAGCCCTGGGGTTCATGGCTTCTTGCATTCTACTAATTCCGTATGCAAGACTGCATATGAGGAAACTACAATGGTATCTAAAAAGCCTATGGTGTCAACATTCTCAGGATCCAGAATCAATGATTCCTATCGTACCTTGTCTAAAGTTAGAGTTCCTTTGGTGGGCAGAGGCCTGGCACCAAACAAGGGACTGCCATTCTCTCTACCCCCTGCCGCCCAAACCCTAACAACAGATGCATCAGACTGCATGGGGGGGCTGACTTTTCAGGGCAGTGCATTCAGGGCAAATGGAACCCAAGTCAAATACACCTACTTATCAAAAAGAAATGTTAGCTGTACACAATGCTCTGACAGCCTTCAAGGACCACATTCTTCCAGGACAATTATTGGTAAACAGACACCACTGTTATGTGGTACATAAGCAGGGAGGATCCCATTCATACCCTCTCTGCAGACTAGCCATGGCTCTGTGGAACACAGCCTTCAGCTACCAAGTGCACCTACAAGCTCAATTCCTTCCAGGAAAGCTAAGTACACTGGCAGATGACCTAAGCAGAAATCTCATGGACCCACATGAGTGGAAATTGGAACCAAAGATATTGAACATGTTGAGAAACAAATGGGGGAGCCCAGAGATAGACATGTTTGCCTCCCCTCAAAACTATCAATTGGACAAATTCTGCACAAGGACTCCCCACAAACAAGCTTGGAAAGTGGATACTCTGTCCTTCACTTGGAAAAACCTATCAGTTTATACCTTTCCCCCTCTGCCTCTCCTCCCCAAAGTGCTACTAAAGATCAAACAGGACAAACCAAGGGACAATACTGATTGCACCAGACTGGCCATGCCAACACTGGTTTACCCCCTGTTGTGCAGTGCGTCACTGCTGGCACCGACACCTGCCTCAGACCCCTGCCCTGCTTTTCCCAGCAGGAGGGCCAGATTCTGCACCCACAGCTTCAAACCCTGAACCTTGCAGCCTGGCTAATTACCTGATCTCTCCATTACCATCCCTCAGTAAGCAAGTGATGGATGTCATTCCGGAGGCAAGGAGGCCTAGTACTAGAAAATCCTATGCTGAAAAACAGAAAAGATTCTGTTCCTGGAGCCAAACTCAGGGGATGGCCACAGCGGTGCCCATTTTACCTCATATTATTCAATACTTAACTGAGATGCTTCACAAGGGCCTTTCCTTTTCTTCCATCAAAGTTCATGCATCAGCCATTTCAGCACATTACAATACAGATCCCACCCCTCTTCTCTCATCCACTGCTGAAGCAATTCCTCAAAGGGGCCAAAAACTTAAGACCACCCAGGAGAGCCCCTACTCCAGCCTGGGACCTTAACTTTGTATTGGAAAAGCTCACTCTACCTCCCTTTGAGCCAGCTGCGAATGCAAAGTTGAAATTCCTTTCTTGTAGCCATCACTTCAGCAAGAGTGTTTGAATTACAGGCCCTCATGACAGTGGAGCCTTTCATCATCTTTCATGCGGACAGGGTGTCCCTCAGGACCAATCCTTCCTTTATGCCCAAAGTGGTATCCTGTGTGGCTGTTAATCAGTCCATTCATTTGCCAACCTTCTTTTCTAATCCATAGAACAAAGGGGAACGAATACTGCACTCCTTGGATGTGCACCGACAACCTAGATTTTATTTGGACAGAACTAAGCCTCTCGGGAAATCTGAACAACTGCTGGTTGCATTTGCCGCAGGGGCAAAGGGGAAGGCCATTTCAAAGCAAACCATTTCTGGGTGGATAGTCCATTGCATTAATTTCTGCTATAAGCGCCATGGAAAACCTAACCCACAGGGGATAAGACCACATTTAACCAGGGCTGCATCTACCTCTACAGCCTTTCTCAGAGGTGTTCTTACCAGGGATATCCTAGAAGCTGCTACCTGGAGTTCTGTACATACCTTCAACAAGCATTACCACTTGCCAATTTTTTCTAAATCCAGAGCTGGCTTTGCCACTGCAGTCTTGCAGGGCCTTATAGCTGGTCCTAATGCTATCTGATTACCTCCTCCCATCCTTCGCTTTGGGAATCTACCCAAATGTGATGACTGCAACAGTGAAACACGAAGAACTTAGTACAGTTGTGTACACTTACCATAAATGTAGATGTTCGAGTGTATTCACTGTTGCAGTCCTGGTTACCCTCCCTCCAGCCCCCTGACGTCTATTGACTATACCTCTATTCTTGTTTACTATGCTTAAAGCTTTCTGATTTTATTTTCTTTTTTGTTTGAGGTGTAACCTTGTATATAATTGCTTCCCATTATGTGAGCACCTGACATCTGGGGCAAGAAAAACTGAAGTAATGGCATCGGCTCCATGCTTTATACCCCTGACTACCTGATGTCATGGAAGATGACCGCAACCGATGCAGGACCCAAGACTTTGATAATCAGGCCAACTGAGGGCTACCTGCAAGCAGATAACCCAAATGTGATGACTGCAACAGTCTTTTGTAGTGCTAGTAAAAGTGCATTGGAGTCTCATCTTCTTTCACATCTGAACAATTGCCCAACCATTCCAAAATTTAAATTGCTTATTTTTGCATGTCCTTTTGACCTCTCCTGTACTTTTAGGCACTGATTGGTGACATGGAGTATGTAGGATTCTTGTTTACAGATACCCATACACAAGAACCACAAGGTTTTTAATATTCAGGACAGTGGAATCCCATTACTGGCTTGCACTTTGAGTTATATACTGCACCTAGCATCTTTATACACCAGGACAAAGTAACATAGCCAGGAGGGTCCATGTGACAAATTTAATTTCTTAGGATTGTCTGGTACATGGCTTTTATCCTGATGACTACACTAGCTAGGCTGCACATAAGGAAATTACAGTGCTGTCTTCATAGCCTCTGACAGTAATGTCTGTGGTCCTTGGAGGAAGTCAATCCCCATGCTTTCCTGTATTCAGGAGGAGGTACTGCAGTGAGGGAGCCTCTAGGTGGGAAACAATTTAGGAGATTCTTTTCAAGAGTTTTGTCATTTTAACTTTATCCCTGGATGCTTTAGACTGATCCTGCCTGAGGGGCTCCTTCAGCAAATCGGACCTGCTGAAGTGGCATATCTTCTTCAAGGAAATGTTAATCATTGTGTCTCAGTACTTTCAAGCTGGCAAGCAACACAACTGTCCTACGATACATCAGCAAGTGGAAGGGATGGATTTCTTCCTTTCTTGCAGGGCAAGCATGAAGCATGTGAAGTAGTTTTAGGATTTTGCATGATGCTGTTGGCCTACTGCAGTCCATCTTGTCAGTATGCCCAGTGGCTCAGTTAAGCAGTACAGCTGAAGAATTTAACAAATGGTTGCTTCAAGAATACCTTTCTAGTTCAAACTTGCAGGTGGGATGTGCTGGAAGGGCATACTTTTTTTTGCATCTCAAAGTAATAGGTAACTGAGGAAATTCTGATCAGGAGAACCTTGCAAAAAACTTGGCAGGCTTTCTTCAGCAGTGCAGGTCTTTCTGTATGCTCATTCCATACTTTTCTCCTTGGGCTAATTCAAAAAGTCTGAGAAATTAAGCCAGAAATTATGCTGAACACTGTCTTTTGATCAAGCCAATATATTCCATGCTCTGACAGATGACCATGAAGAAATCTGCAACCCTACCTCAACATGTGCATGATGATCTTCGTGTTTCACTGTTGCCATCACATTTGGGTTATCCCTGCCAGGGTAGTCCTCAGTCGGCCCGAATGCCAGAGGCTTAGTATTTCTGTGTCGGTTGCTGTCGCTTCAGGACTGACATCAGGTCATCAGTAGTATAAAGTAAGGCAGCCGATGCCATTGCATCAGTCTTTCTTGCAGAGGAGCCCGATGCAGAAGCAGTTCGCACGAGTGCCAGTCGGCCGCTACCTGAGTTTTCTTTTTCTGAATTGAAGCTGAAGTCTTCTAAAATTAAGTACCCCTTTGGGGATCCTTTTTTTCTTGCTCTAACCAATGTCAGAAAAAGTTAACAATTGTCTCGCCTGTGGAAAGCAAATACCACACAGTGACTTTCATTCTTACTGCGTCATTTTCTTAGGCCCAGACCACGACTTCCCTCGCTGTCACTTTTGTGCTTTGTTCAACACCAGAACTGTACGCCATCGGGCCCTTAATGTAGCTAGATATTTTTGCTCTGTCCTTTATTCCGGTATGGTTTTAGTAAGCCATTCGACAGCAGATCTTCCAAAAAAAGTAAGACAGACAGACTGCACAGGTCCAAACCTACCGACGCTTCCGTTAAGCTAGTAGTCAGTTCTCCGGTCATTAGTGAGACGCTTTCGCAGCCCCTGATGCCCGCTTCTGTGGATTCGCAGACAATTACAGAGACCCTTTCAGAGTCTGGTATGCCACAAAACTCTTCAACTAAGAATCCTGTGGTTGTTTGTACCTTGGATGGGTCCAGAGCCGCTGAGCAGGCACCAGCTTCCGAGAAATTACTTCGCACTACTGATTCTCAACCCCGATGACTTCTTTCGCATCTACTGTTCTTTCTAAAACTACCGAGTTTCTAAGGCCCCGGGTACAAACCTATTTATGCTTGATGTCTACCAGGGTGGCTTATTTTTTTATGAGGACCTTGTTTTGATCCGTTCAGGTACAGCCAAATCTATACACTTGTATAGGTGTTTATACAGGGCATTTGTGAACACCTCTGTATAGGAGGAGTTGACAGTGGTAGCAGGGTGTTTGAAACTATTTATGCCATTATTTATGAGGCTATAGTTTGCTTTGGAGAAATTTTTCATCCTTTTTGCTCTTTGGGGGGGAGGGGGTTGGGCTTAACTGTATTTTCGAACAAGACTGATTTATGGTCAGACCTTACCAGGGAGGGCACCATGGGGGGGGGGGGGGGGGCAGAGGCCCCACCAATGTTGGGGAGTACGAAGTCTAGGAAATTCGAGCCCCTTGTTGGGGTGCAGAGACTGTTCCAGAGCACTTTTATTAAAGTTCAGGAACCTTGGGGCAAGCGAGTTTGTGCTCCTATACGACTCCCAATCAACAAAAGGATAGTTGAAATTGTCCATAAATGAGGTGTTTGACTTGTATAGTGAGCGAGTCAAGTAGGTCCAGGTAGGCAGAGTGGTGCTTGTGGTTCATGGTGGGGGACCTATAGCTAACAATGATATGGAAGGGGGTTTTACCTACAGTTGGACTTTGAGAAGCTCTAGGGAGTTGCACTGTTTGACCAATCTGGAGGATACACCTTTGCCTTTGGTTCATGCATGTTTTGAGGTCTGAACATGTGGAAGGCATTGTAGCCTTCCATGGCCTGGGTGCTTTCTGTGACCTTGAACCATCTCTGTGACTACAGAGGCATTGGCATTTTCCAATGTAAGGAGTGCTTCCCGTGAGTGCAGTTTCTGATTTAAACTCCTGGCATTAAGCAGCATAACCTTGAGTTTATCTCTAGTGGATTTTTTTAATCCGGAATTTTATGACATTTGCTAAAAAAGGCACTATGGGGTGGCAAGTACCATTGCCAGTTAATGCAAGCCAAGAGGTGACTGGTGAAGACCATCTCTGGCAAAGCAGTGTTGTTTGTCAGCCATATATTCCCTGGCTGACCGATACTGGATCTCCCTAGACTGACATCAGAGGCTAAGCCAACTGTTGAAGTTTTATTTTTTTGTTTATATTGAGACATCGTCTGTAAAGGTAGAATGCTGCTTAGAGCTAGGGACATACCTGCCTGGGACATAAATCTGAGAGATTAGTCATGTCTCTCTTCATATAGTCCAGTGAGGTACGTCTCAAGTCATTCACTCCAACATGGACTGTGACAGTCATAATGGTACTTGAGAGACGTGTGTGTGTGCGTGATCTGATGGATCCTGGCACCTGACAGGCAGCTGACAGTTTCCTTCTCCTTGTCCAGCCTGGTGAGGGGGACATCTGTGTCTCACTATGGAATTGCCTATCACCAAGACATTTGGTTTGAGGTGTTTTGCCTTAGAGGCTTACTGGCTGAGACACTATGTGTGATGTGTAGTGGATTTTGCTGGGTCTGCAGGGTGTGCAGTAGGTTTGCACTTGGGAGATCTCTGATCCTTGGGTAGGCTTCTAGCGAGTACCTCTGTATGTGGGTTTGTGTTGTCAGCTTATGTGCAAGAGGTGGTGTGTGTGCTGACAAAACTGATATCTGGTTTGTTATGCAAAAGAATTGATTCCAAATTCACAGTGTAGCTAGATTAGGAGTAAGTGGTTGTTAGTATACATGTGGCAATTGCTACATTGTCTTTGGATGCCCATATCAGGCTGGCTAGAGAAATGGTGGGAAATTGTATGTCCACTATGGCAGGTATATACTGTAGTTACTAGTGGGGAGTGGGCTAGATGGACAAGGTTTTTGCTGTAAGACTAGCAAAAAGCAGCTATTCTGTGGAGGGCTGGGGGTAGAAAACTGCATCAATGCTTCACAATGCACAACTGAGTTGCTCGCAGGGCAGCAGTGCAATCTCTGAGTAGCTCTGGTAAACTGAGCACAAACCTGCACAAACATAGTGCTTAAATACAAGCCAAGTTAAATGATTTTAAACAAAGTAACCAAAGGGAATGCCCAGGACTGAGCCTTATTCCAGCAATCCCCTACTCAGGTCATTGGCTGCACACTTCTGCCACAAGGGTACATGGGGACCTTCTTAATGTAAGATAGCTGGTTTTAGTGCTCAGATGATACCAAGCAGTCTAGATTCACCAAGCTTGATTCTAGCATGTGCTGTAAAATGCAGAAGTACTAGAAATTCAAAGTGCAGAAAATCGCAGTCACCGGAGGGGGAAAAAAACTTTAAAGCAGCGATTCAGTAGAATACTCTCACGAGACCGTACACCACAAATCAACAAAGGTGTTAGGAATAACGGGCACAATAAGCATTCAGCAATTCCTAGCTTAGAATGGTGTAGGCTATACTGTCCTGCCACACGAGTCTAGACCACAAACCTTCCTAATGTAGAATAACTGTTTTGGAGCCCAAGTGCTTAAACCGTAACTGAGACAGTTAGAACAGGCACAGTAAGCCTTCAACCAGCAATTCTCAACTTAGAAGGATGTAAGCTGCCTCTCCTGCCCACAACAGTGTAGACTGCGTACCTTTTTAATGTAAAACTGGGCTGAAGTCCAAAACTGAGAGGCTTAGAATGTTTGTCTTTTCGGCTTTTCCAGGTTAGGAGTCGCCACAGCAGAACTCTGGCCCGCTAATGATTGCCAGTCGATTTTTATGGTGCCGAGTTGCCAGCACGACACCCAACCTTCAGCGAAGGCACGCCCATTCACGCATGTCTTTCGGAGGCCACTCGACCTTTGGGAGGACATGACTCCACACAGAAGACACTCCAGCCGAGAATCGAACAGGAGAATGAGGCAACAACGCTGAGAGGCTTAGAATAACTGTTACAGTTTAATCAGGCTACTATCAAGCAGTAATAAATGCAGCAGAATAAATGCAATTGAACACTTTTAAGAACAAGCAGCAAAAGCATAATAAAGTTGGAAGAAAACCAAATAGCTGAATAAAGTGCATTTTTAAGTGGGAAGGGAGGAAACAATATAATTGAAAGTTAAGAAACTAAGGGGGCGGGCCTTCCCAATTGATCTCTGTGCTCAGTAACATGAGCTGATGAGATGGGACTGGGAGGAGTGTCCAAAATCAGATTTTGTAGTAGGAGCAAGCAACTCAAAAGCTAAGTTTTAAGCATACAACAACAGTTGGGCTGCAGACATATATCTGTAATATTCAGGCAGAGTACAGCAAGCAAACCAAACAAGCACTCCAGCTAAATAGAGATGCCTTCAAATATTTCTAGCTAAATGAATCCTATTTCTCAGCTTCTCCCACTAATTAGCTGCTGATATTCACGGTTTGCAGTGGAATCCTTTGCTAAGTTTTCTAGCTGACCTTAGCTAAGACCCCTTAAAACTCCAACAGAACAGAAAACTTAAAATAAAACAAATACTGTACAAGAAAGATAAAAAAAAATTGAAAAAAAAAAACCGTGAAACAGAGCCACCTCTGTGACACTGTTCAAAAGGAACCTGGATGAGTTAATGAGGCACCATAAATTCTTACTGGGGATAGCACCCGCAACAATCCTGGACATGGGCAGTCGTTACTGAATACAATCCTGGGTATTGACTATAGAGTGTCTGTTATATTGAGGTGAAAGGCTAGGCTTGAAATGACCTCTGGGTCGATAGCCTAGTAAACTGCTATAATCCTAAGTAACCAAACCTTAAATGAAAATCTTCAATTTAAAATAAAATGCAGATAGACATCAGCAATATTCAGAATACAGCAAGCAAGCCAAACAAGCACACTTAAAATATAAGCACACCATATTGATATTTTCCAATTTACACACACGTTTTACTTTGTAACTACTATCTTTCAGTTTAGCAGTACATAAATCACTCAGTTTTTGCCTTCCCGTAAACCTCATGCCATCTCATGGTTATTCTCCATGTATTGTTCCCACAGATTCCATTTATGTAATCTGCTCCTTCCATTTTCTAAAGAATCCCTCTTCCAGTTCTTTTATTTCTTACAGTATGTATTACTTCAGAATTTTGATTTCCATTTTCTAGTAATTACTTTTTTGACAGCCAGCAGAATTAAAACACAAGGCCTTGCTGTGTCTAGACAATTCCAATCCTGTTTCCCAGCTCAAAATAATCCTTTGGTTACAGCTAACAGGCATTTGCTTCTCCAGTATTTGACAGACTACTCTGTAGTGACTTCTTTATGTTTTCCAACTCATTACATTTACAAAAAAGCATGTTCCCAAGTACCTCTTTCTCCTCATTACAATTCCAACATTTGCTGTCTACGGGAGAAGAATGTTTTCAAGTCTGCTTGGGGTATAAAAGGACACATATATAAACACTTCAATGCAAAAATCCTAAACCTTTGGGACTTTGCATACTTGAGTCATACATATGCCCCCTTCATTGTTCCCTTGTAAATTGCCTTTCCAGTCTCACTTCCCAGTCTTTTCTAACCCTCTTATGATCAGTTTTTATAGTTATGCAATATTTTATATGTCCCAATTATTCCCTTTTAAAAATCAGCTTCTGTTCTAAAGTCAACTAAAATCTCTGCCAAAGCAGGTCTTTCATTTAGGACTCCCATATCCCCTTCTCTTTGCCTATACTTTGCGTTCCCTATAAGAGATTCTTGTCAGTCTGTAACCTGCAGCCAATGCTACTTCTTGGCCTCATCCCACTCCTGTTACCTTTCCTCTCTAGTTATTTGCTCAGTTCCTTTGCCCTTTTTCTCCAGCATATTCCAGCCCCCTTTGCCTATTTTCTGTACCCCTACTTGGTAGTCATCCATATTGGCAAAACTCTCCCCTCTCCATTCATGTATTGGCTTAGTTCTTAGAATACTTTCTACAGTTTTATGAATATATTTATGGTTGTTCACCTTAAAGATAAAGTTTAAATGTGCGAAATAAACTTTTGTTTTCATGCCAGAAAGTGTTTGCCTGCATCTTTAGGTATGAGAACTCTTTCTTTTCACAAAAAAAAAAAAAAAAAACTGCTTTGCAGTGTTTAAAGAAATTTTATTTTAAAGTTTTCTTCCAAAAACAGAAGACTAAATGTATACAGCTGTGTTTATGGCATTTATACTAGTGGGCAAGAAGGCAGCGGTGACTTCTTTTTGGGTTCCAGCTCTAATTAATATGGGTTAGTGTGGGTAAGTAACCAAATTACTTTACGTAATTGCCAGACTGTTTAACAGTTTCGCAAAAAAATAATGCTTATTGAGGAATATTAATGCTGAATATATCTAGTCTTCCATTTTCGGAAGTAAGTTTTAAAATCTTTTTTGCAAAGTGGTGGGAAACAACCTTTGATTTCTGCACAGAAAATGTTATGCAAGCAACCACTTTTTTAATGCAGAAACTAAAGGTAATTTCACACCAATTAAGCATGATCTTTAAGGAATTGCATCCAAAATCTCGTTCTTTTATTTCTTGATCCACACACGCACTTCATAATCATTCCTTTCCAAATTGAGTTATAACATTTTGCTTGTGTTTTTACAGATATATGAACCTCAACTGTGTAGCTCTAAAATATCCCTACAAGTCCGGTAGTCCTGAACTACATAGTTCTATGGAAAGGAGCAACTTATCCATTTAACTCTTCCCCTCTTTCCCTCCCAGATAAATTCCTCCTCCTCCTCCCCCTCTGTATTGTTGTCAACAATGTTTCCTCTGGTTGATTTGATATGTTAAAATGTGACCTGTAAATAAAACTAAAGAAAATAAACATTTTCACTGTTTGTATCTTACTACCCATATTCATGAAAGTGAGCGTCCAGTGTTTAGTCTCTTCCCATGTATCCTTAGCTGCTATAACAGAAGCTTTTTTAAGCCATACTGATAAATACTTTATCTTGTATAACATAAATGAGTATTGCTGAACCAAGTCATGAGTGGGGTACATATTGTGTGGCTGTAGCCATTGTTTTATTGTCCTCAATTTTATATCTTGTAAAGACTTGAAACTGTCTCAAAATTTTCCACCACACTGATGTCGTTTTTTGGGATTTTTCAAATGCAAAATAGCTGCAAATAAAGCCAATATTTCTTGAATACCATACCAGTTATATCTATGAATGTCTGTATCCTTTTTTTCTTTGCTAGTGCTCTAAATGTAAAGCAGATAAAGGGAAGGAGGACATGGTTCAAGCACAGCTTATCAGAGAGGAACCCTTAAATTTAATTCTTGCCTCCAATTCTTTGTATATCCTCCTCATTAACCTTGTATCAGGGAATGTAAATGCTTCCATTCCCATACTCATAAAATCCCAGCTAACTCTGTCAAGTACTACTACTTCATCAAGACTCCCCAACAACAGTGGTATTGTTTTACATTCTTCTGTCTGGATAATTTTTCTGTTAATGTCATCAAATGAACTGATACGGTCTCTTCTATCAATAGTTCGACTTCACCCACTCAAAACTCTGGATCCAAAACTCCTCCCTTTACTCATAATCCCGTCCTCCCCATGCAGTTCTCTTTTATTTCTTTTGCCACTTATTGGACTCTGACGCAATCTCCACTGTTTAGACTGGTTGTAGTGGAGTAGGAGAATTTGACGGTTCTGAAGTTTATGAATTCTTTGTAGGATAACTTTTTCTACCATAACATAATTTTAAATGTTGAGTTTTTACTTTTAAAGCTTAAACTTGGTTGGAAATTATCTTCTCTCTCACTGTTGGTGTTTTTTTTTTTCCTGGCTCTCTGGTTTACAATAGTTTAGCAGTGTAGGAGTTGAACTTTGGGTATTAGAATTAGCTTTGTTGTATTTTTTGCTGTGTAGTATGTGCAGTCCTTTCATGGCTGAATATCCATCCAGTTTCAAAAATTGCATGGTCTGTGTTCATAAAATTCCAAATTTGGACTTGCACAAAATGTGTGTATGGTCTCGGAAGTGTCTGGATGAACAGTGATCCATCTGCACTACTTTTCCCTCCATCACGGAACGAAGGAACAAGCTCCTTCTGTTTTCTCCCTGCAGGAGATCTGTCCCTTCCTCATCCATCTTCTTCTAGGGCTTGCGCATCTGTCGAAAAGCCTATTGACAGACATAAGGGGGATAAGAGTAGCTACAGACCTAAAGAAAATGAAAAATCCAAGGACTTTAGGAAGCAATCTCAGGACTGCTCTTTGCCATTGAAACTTACAAGATTTTCAGATCCAATACCCCTCAATTATTGGAGCCTAGGTTTTCACCTGGGTAGATTTCTCCCGGGCTGCTGCTACTTTCCTACAGGAAAGGACCTTTCATCAATCCTACAGGCCCCCCATCTACTAGCTCATCCCTCTGATCGGTGCAGTCTACCAGGATTCTGTCCAAAGCAAACGGGGATAGATGAAGTTCCTCAGGACCCAGATCTAGTTGGTTCTCTCCACTCCAGTCACTATTAAGCATAGGCTCATCCCCTCATATTATTGCTCCTACCCTGATTTATCCCTTGGAATTGGGGCCTCTGGATCTGAGCTTTACTCAGGGGCTTTTCACACCAGATCCAAAGGCTTGGTCATCTTCAGCTCAGACAGCTTCTCTGATCCAGCTGGTTCCAAGTGGCTCGGATCTTTGAGGATCCCTGGGCCGAAGTGTCGGTGGTGTGTCTTGGGGGACAGGATAGACTCTGAAGTTTTTGGAGCAGTGTCTTCCTCTCGCACTTTACAGCTCTGTCTGCTTCATGGCTGGGTCAGACACTGGATCAGTCTGAAGAGGAAACTTTGGCTTCATCTAGAGTGGTTTCTGGTCACCCCTTGGAATCTGCATTTGAAGCTTTCAAGACTGCATTCTCCCTTTATGGTGAGTGAATTTTCCTTCTCACTTGGGTTCATTCAGCCCTCATAGGATGCTCTTGGATCCTTATCCTGCTCATTCTATTCCGGTAGGACAGCCGGTCCCGTCAAGCTTCTAGGCAGTCCAACCTCAGGG
The DNA here is from genome assembly GCF_019279795.1 of Protopterus annectens. Classification (NCBI taxonomy): domain Eukaryota; kingdom Metazoa; phylum Chordata; order Ceratodontiformes; family Protopteridae; genus Protopterus; species Protopterus annectens. The sequence continues at coordinate 1,355,014,807 of NC_056741.1, read as the reverse complement.
CTTTCATTCTTTTACTGAGTCTCTTCCAGAACATCTCACCATAGAAGTTAATTGGAAACATGCATGCAAGAGGAGGCTTGTAGACGCTCCCCAGAATTCCTTAACTGAAGAAACTGACTTTGAAGTGGAAGAGTCCCCTAGACCCCACCTTGAGAGTATTTCAGAGAAGTCTTCAAACTATTGTGACAGATGGGTGTTTTTTTCTTGATGCTTTCTGGACCTGCCCAGCTGCTAATTGGGTGATTCTTCCTGCAGACAAGATGGTTGAGTTTGGCTCTAAGTGGGCATGGAAGAAACCAGTCTGGACTAAAGCTGTCCAGTGAAAGTGGGACAAATTCGTGGCTTCATCCAAAGATTTGCCACATTGCTGTTCATTCCATGGTTGTGGCCACCAAAAAGGAGCTTGCCTGAGAAAGCTGCTCTGTTCCTCCCCCCAACAGTGTCCAGGGTGCTGGACAGGTTTGAGAAGCAAGTTTATGCTGATGCAGCCATTGCACTGAGGCACTGAGCTACCTAGTACATGTGACACCTTTTCAGAAGGATTAGAAAAAGGAGCTCTCCAAATACTCTCCAGGCCTATTTCTGCAGAGGACAAGCCTGTGTAGATTCAACAGTTGACCGCTGTTCGGTTCCTTTTGAATGTGTTGATACACCTGGTTTCAAATGTGACTGAAGGTACTTCAAGAGAAGCAGGCACCAGTGTAATGGTAAGAGCACATGTTTGGATGTGCTTGTGAGACTTCTCAGAGCACTTCCTTTGTTAATGCCCTTTATGATGGCTTTACACACTTCAGTCGGAGCAAGACTGAAAAATCCTTTCTGCTGTAGGAATACCATCCTCTACTCCTCAGAGGTTTTTCTGTAAGAGCCAGAAGAGAGGAAAGAAGTGGTTCTGGATTTCTCAAGGGTTCTCTCCTGACACTTCTGGAGATAACCCCCCCCCCCAAACCCTCCCACTTTATAATTTCCCTTATTGTATCAGGGAATGCAAATGCTTCCATTGCCCAACTCATAAAGTGGATATTGCCCCAGCAACAGAGGTAGCCTCAAAGTCAAGGCTTTCAGGGTCCATTCTCAACCAGCACTCCTTAATGGATGCCTTCCTCACTCTGTTGGCATTCGGGGGAGGGAGGTGCGTCTCTACGCCCCAAGTCTTGGACATCCATCACTCAAGATTTGTGGGTGCAGAAGATCATATCCAGTGGTTTTGATCCCGTCTTACCCCCTCCAAGAAAGATCCCAAATATTCTAGTCTCAGATCCCCAACATTCTAGTCTCCCAAAGAAAGTCAGCAGTCCTAAAAATATAACACTAGATAATTAGGACATCCAAGAAGGGTCCTACCAGATGATAATGGATGCAGAACTCACTCAAGATTCTTTTTGGTGCCAAAGAACTGGTGTCTCAGGCCGATTTTTGAACCTCAGCCCTTTAAGTCAGTATTTTAAACAAAGTTTCAAATAGTCATGATTGCAGTCCATTCTTCCATTGACAGAAGATAATTGGATGTGTGTGAGAGACTTTTAGAATGTGTCCTACCACATAAAGATAGACCGGTATTCCAGAAGGTTTCTACGCTTCTGGCTGGAAGCTAGTCATTTCCAATTCAGAGCCCTGCCCATTGGTCTCACCACAGCACCCTGAGTGTATGGCAGTGGTTGAAGCTCACCTGAGCCGGCAAGGGTTCAGAGTGTTTACCATACCTGGAAGACTGTCTCATCAATGCCTCTACTAGGAATATTCTCATCTGCACCAGGGACTGCTTGTGTCAACTTTGCAGCCATCTAGAAATTACACTGAACTCCAAGTCCAAGTTTCTCCTTGTTCAGATAGAGTTCATAGGAGCACTCCTGGAAGCAAAGTGCCAAATAGCAAGACTACCAGAAAACAGGATCGCCATCTTCTACGGTTAGTCCTTACAGGTAGTTTCCAGTCAGAAGCCACCAGCAGGACTGATTCTGACTCCTAGGATCTGTGGCTGCTTCCATTACCCTCCTCCCTCTCTCCAGATATCATAGCGGACATTTCCAGTTCAAGTGATCAGACATCACCCTATGAATTTCCAAGTACTTCTCAGGAACATTTGCAGAATGCACATATGGCTCGAGTCCCCAGAGGTCACCTGAGGCTTCTTTGTTCTCCCTCCTCCCTAGGCCACAGTAACTACGGATGCCTCCCAACTAGAGTGGGGGGGCACTACTTGAGTTAGATTGTCCAAAGCATGTGGTCCTCTTCAGAGGCCAATCTTCATATCAGTATTCTAGAAATGAGGGCAGTCCTCCTAGCTTTACAGGCTACAAGATGTGCCAGTAGTCTTACATCAAGCAAGGGGGGAACACATTGTACCAGTTGCATCGCAAGGCTATGAGCAACATCTTCCCACCACTTTCTGGTAACAACACACATCCCAGACAAATCCTGTGTCCTAGCAGACAGATTGAGCAGGTCTGTCCTACTTCTTGAGTGTTCCTTGAATCAGACTGTGGCAGAACATATTCTCTATCTTTGGGGCCGCCAGTGCTGCAGTGTTTGCTTCTCCTTGCAACATGAAGTGCAGCAGGTACTTTGCCCTTATCCCCCAAGGGGGAGTCCCCGAGGAATGCTGTGACCCACATTTAGCTTCAGGGCTCCTGTGAACTTTCCCCTTTGTTTCTGCAGAATACTTTGGTGAGGAAGGTCATTGTCATCCTCCTTGCCCAATTCTGGCCTTGGCAAGTATGGTTTCCCCTTGCTCTGGCCTTCTCTAATGTTTACCTTGCCCAGACGTTCAAGCCCTCATTTTAACCACTTGGTCTCCACTTCCAATGATGGTTAGACAGTCTAGGCTGTCCTAGGTGATTCACATTCTTCTGCACAGAAACATTCTATGAGAAAGATTACAGAAGCAAGTGGAAAACATTTTCAATTTAGGCTTCTAATAGAAATGTTGACCCTTTTTCTGCCCCTCTCCAGCTATTTTAGATTTTCTGGATTCTCTTTCACAGTGGGGCAAGCTGCTATACTGTTAAAGTTCAGTTAGCAGCCATTTCATGGTTTTATATTGGAGAAAATCAGTCTTCTCTTGCTTCCCTTAAACTATCCAAAGCATTCCTCGGGGTGGGGGGTGGGGTGCCTGCCTTCTGACGCCCCTTGTTAGGGATTTTGCTCTCCCCTTGGATATCACTGTTCCCTTACAGGGTTTGACTTGGCCTAGTTCTGAACTAGTGATTGAGGTGGACCATACGTTTCTAGCATGGCAAACCATTTCTAGTGGCTGTTACTTCTGCTAGAAGAGTAACAGAATTGCATGCCATTTCTTAAACCTTATCTGTTTTTCATAAGGATAGTATCCCTATGAGCTAATCCTTTATTCTAACAGTAGGTACAGAAATTCACTTAATCTGTTAATCTTCCAGTTTTCTGTCAGGATTTTACCAGCAGAGGAAGACTATGCTGCAATTGTTGGGTGTGCATTACCAACTTTGTTTTTACAGTCATCATACTAAGAAATGTAGGAAGTCTGATCAGCTGTTCGTCTCCTTTTCCACAGTAAAACTGGGGCACTGGGTTTCTACAGTGACTTTCTAGATGGTCATCTGACTATATGTAAACAGAGAGAAGGGGGGTGACTTTATCTAATCCTCTCAAGGCTGACTTAACTTGATCTGTGGTGGCTTCTGCTGCCTTTTTTCCCCCTCTAGTTTCCCTTTATATTTGTGATGCAGCCACTTAGTCCAACATCCATACCTTCATTTCTCATAAGTTAGACATGCACGCCAAATATAGGACTGCTTTTGGTTCAGCTGTCCTCTTGAGTATCCTTCCATGAGACGTCCCAAGAGTTTAATAATTTGGGACACGGTCCCAGCCATTTAGGAACGAACAGAAGAGAGATGATGTCTGATAAAAAAAAAAAAAAAAGCTATTTACTTAATATAATGATAGATCTGTTATCTGCTTTGTCCTCCCAACTTCCCTTCACCCCCCTTCCTTTTGTTTCTAGTTTTCTGGTATGACTACTGATTTTACCTGTTCAATCACCTGCTCTTCAAGCTCCAGAGCAGGTAGTTAACATACTAAATCTTTTGATTTTGTCCTTTGAGAAGAGGGTCCTTTGTCCATTAGATAACACTCCGGCAAACTGTATCTTAGGTAACTGCATGGGCAGGATGGGATTATGGCGAAGAGGAGGAGCCTGAGCTTTGGATCCAAAGTATAAGGTGGCATAAGTCTGATCTGCATCAATTCTGAATACCCGTCTATTGAGGAAAAATGAAGCAGACCGCACAGATCCATTGATATGTACATAACTTCATTTTGCCTCCCCTTCACAAAACCATATTGAGCCCATATCTATTAACTATTTGTTGAGCACCATCTTCCGCAAATCTTTACATAATTTGTCTTCACAAATATTTCAGTTTATGCTCTTTCTTGGTTTCCACATTCCTGTGCTTTGTACATATTTTCATAAAACTTCTTAAAAATATCTGTACCTACATTACTTCTCTGGGTATTTTTCTTGTCTTTTGCTCCCAAAATGTGGCAGCAGCCCTTTCTACTTGACTTGAGTCTTTGTGCATTGGTGTTATCAAAAATGGTTGCTTAACTGTAGTCCATGTGTAAATAAACTCATGCATATTATCCAAATGCTCCCTTATTTTCACTTTACCACTCGGCAGTTGCTTATCTTTTTATTCTGTGAGATTCCACTTATTCTGAATTACCATTACTTAATCTTTGTTAATTTCCTGTTACTAGTTAACCATCTCTCTCTCTCCTGTTTTTCAACTCCATTTTTTTATCCCACGCATTATTCTTTCTGAAGGCGTTTCTGTCTTCCCTAATAACTCAGATGTTCTTAGTGTTTCACTGTTGCAGTCATTACACTTGGGTTATCCTGCTGGCAGGCTACCCTCAGTCTGCATGAATTCCAAAGTCTAGGTCCGGCATTGGTTGCTGTCCCTCTTCCCTGACATCAGTGCTCCAGGGGTATAAAAGATGCAGCTGACTCCATGTTCTTCAGTCTTTCTTGCAGTGCGGTGCCTGAAGCATAAGCAGTTCGCAAGTGCCGGTCGGCCGACTCCTGAGATTTTCGTGTTCGAATTTCAGATCTGAAGTCTTCATTAAAAGCCAAGTACCCCATTGGGGAAACTTTTTTCTTGCTCCAGACCGATGTCAGAAAAAGTTAATTGTATTTCATGTGGGAAGCAAATACCTCATAAGGACTTTCATTCTTACTGTATTCCTTGCCTAGGCCCTGACCACGACGTTGCTAGTTGTCGGTTTTGTGCTAGATTTAACCAACCCACTATTAAGCGTTTGTACGATTTTGCATTACACTATTTTGGCAGAAGATTTAATTATACAATGTCGTCGGATAGCCATCCGACTAACGGAATTCACAAGAAATGCAAAGAAAGAAAAGGACAGGCATCCGAAGTCCAAAACCGATGATGAGGCTTCTTCTAATCCAGTCGCCGGTTCTCAGTGAGGCGCCTTCACAGCCCTTGATGCCCGCTACTTTAGACCCGCAAGCTGCTACCGACTCCCACGTGGAGTCCCTAGGCTGCTGGAAGCTCAAGGTATTGGACCTTCGGAGACTATTCTCTCAGATGGGTCCGGAGCCGCTGAGCAGTCATCTGCTTCTGAAGGTGTTTTCAGACCAACTCAATTATACATTAAAACGACTTCAGCTTCAAAGACTAAAGCACCCTTAAAGACAAAGAAACAAGTATAACAGCCTCATGGACAGGCCTCCATGCCCAAAAAACAGATGCTTAAAATGGCCGAAGACTTAATTACTTTGATCAGGGTTTCCATCCCCCACCTGATAAAAGGCCTAGGCAAGAGACAGAATATGAATCTTCAGATCAGATTTCCATTTCAACTGATTCCTCTTCTGATCAGGAATACTCTCTTCCTCCCTATGAGGATTCTAATGCTGAAGAATCTCCCTTCAGCCTCTCCTCCTGAGGATTACTCTTTTGGGGAAACTTTGCATACCATTAAGGAGCATTTCCACTGGGAGAGCCAAGATTTTTCAGAATCTAAGAAAAGGCTCAGAGACTTCCTTTTACTACCACAACACAGGCCCCTAGCTATTCCACCTGTGTTAAACATTGTTGATGTATTTTCAGAGTCCAGGCTGACCCCCCCCCCCCCCCGACTCCTTACCTCCAGCTCCTGTTAAGCCGGACAGGTGCTACAGGGTTCCTGACTCTCATAAATTCCTTTTCAAAAACCCTGCTGCTGACCCAGAAACTATCTCTCAGGGTTCCAAAGGGGTCAAGGCTTCGGCTGCAAAAAAACCCTACCCCCTCTGACAGAGATTCTAGGGCATTGGACAGATGGGGAAAAAAGATTTACACTTCCGCTACCTTGGCTATAAGGGCTTTAAATTGTCAGTTTTATATGCTCAAATATCAGCAGTATATTATGTCACTGCTTAAACAGAAAAGGTTGACAAATTCTGAATGTGCAGAAAAAGAAATGCAGGATTTATTGCATGCAGCTGAACAAGTTGGAAAGCATACTTTGCAGTTTTGTTTTGATTCTTTGGAGGCCTCCTGCAGAGCCACTGTTATGGGTTCTGTCATCAGAAGGCATGCTTGGTTAAAGGAACAAAGTCTGCCTGATCAAAGCAAAATTATTAGATGCCCCATTACAGCATGATACTTTGGTGTTAAAGCAGAATGGGGGACAAAGCTAAATCTATGCAAACGGTTAAGGATTTCTTACAGGTTCAGCCTCCAAGATTTAGCAGACACTTGGCTACAAAGAATTGGTCCTTTCCAGTGTCAGACGGACCATAAAGGGGCAGATACAGACGCCCAAGAGGCAGATCCCAGCCCCAAGGTTCGTACAGGTCTAAGCAATGGGTTGCTTCAACCTCCAAAACTGGAGAAGACAAATCACAGCCATACAGGAAACTGTCCCAATGACTTCCCCTTGCCTGTACCAAGCACTTATCTTCTGGCAGCACCTTTAGGGGGAAAACTAGCACTTTTTTCTCAAAACTGGCACATAACCCAGGACAAATGGGTCCTAGACAGTGTCACAGGGCTACAAGTTTCACTTCCATACCCTGCCAAGGACAAACGGTTGGCCAGACCTGCCAAAACATCAATGGGTAGAGGCACAAAAGCAAGTCTCATCCTCATGGACATGAGGGCCATTCAACAAGTACCAGAGCAAGAGCAGGAACAAGGATTTTATTCAACTGTTCTTGGTACAAAGGAAGGACAAGACCTGGAGACCAATACTGGACTTCTAAACACATTTCTGGATATACCAAAATTCAAAATGTTGACTCTACAGCAACTTCTGCCCATGCTGGGCAAGAAGGCTTGGCTAATGACTTTAGATCTAAGAGAGGCATACCTGCATGTCCCAATCAGACAAACATGCAGAAAATACCTCAGATTCAAAGCTGGCTCAATGCACTACCAATTCTCTGCACTGCCCTTTGGCTTATCTACTGCGCCCAGGGTCTTCACAAAGTGCCTGGCACCAGTAATTGCATTCTGCAGACAGAGGAATACAAATATATCCTTACTTGGACGACTGCCTCATTCAAGCAGAGAACAAGGACATTCTGCTACAGCATCTGACATTTGTAAAGAGATTTCTAACAGGCCTAGGGTACACAGTCAACGAAAAGAAATCAAAACTAGTACCCTCTCAAGAGATAATATTCCTGGGTGCAAGCTTAAATACAACTGCCCAGATGGTTTATCTCACGCCAAAGGCAACTGACTACCTATTTCAACTTGTTGGCAACAAAGGCCCAGTTATCTGCAAGACAAATTCTGCAGGCTTCATGGCATCCTGCATTATACTAATTCCATATGCGAGACTGCATATGAGGAAACTTCAGTGGTACCTAAAAAGTGTTTGGACTCAACATTGCCACAGCCTGGAAATAATTATTACCCCTCATTCCCTGCCTGCAGCAAGAGTTTCGTTGGTTGGCGAAGGCTTGTCACCAGAACAAGGGACAGCCATTCACTTTACCCCCAGCCAGGCAGACATTAACAACGGATGCACCAGATTATGCCTGGGGGGCCCACATGGCAGGAAGATGTATTCAAGGCACATGGTCACAAAACCAATTGCACTTGCATATAAATCAGAAAGTGATGCTAGCTGTTCAGAATGCCTTGACAGCCTTCAAGGACCTACTTCATCCTGGACAACTAGTGATAAAGACAGACAACACCACGGTCATGTGGTATATAAACAAGCAGGGAGGCACTCATTCTTACCCCCTTTGCAGACTAGCCATGACTTTGTGGGACACAGCATTGACTTACCAAGTACATCTGCAGGCACAATTCCTGCCAGGAAAGATAAATACTCTGGCAGACGAACTAAGCAGAAACCTCATGGATCCCCACGAGTGGAAATTGGATCCACAAGTCTTCAGCATGATAAGGAAATGGGGATGCCCGGATATAGATCTATTTGCCTCTCCTCACAGCTACCAACTAAAAAGATTCTGCACAAGGACTTATCACAGACAAGCATGGAAAGTGGACGCCCTATCTTTCAGCTGGAAAAGCTTAGCAGTATATGCCTTTCCTCCACTGCCTCTCCTCCTCAAGGTACTCCTAAAGGTCAGACAAGAAGCCAAAGATGATACTGATTGCCCCAGACTGGCCCCGCCAGCACTGGTGTCCAATCCTAAGGAACTTGTCTCAATGCCCAGCTTGGACCTTGCCTCAAATACCTCCTCTACTATCCCAACAAAACAATCAGATCCTGCACAGCCAACTAAAGACCTTAAATCTGGCAGCATGGCAGATAATGTAGTGAACGCGCCTCTCACTAAAGCTGTAATGGATGTAATTTTGGAAGCCAGAAGGCCTAGTACCAGAAAATCTTGTGTTGGAAAATGGAAGAGATTCTGTGCTTGGAACCAGGCTCAAGGAATTGACACAGCTGTACCAAATATTCCTCAGATTTTGCAATACTTAACTGAGATGCTGAACAAAGGCCTATCCTTTTCATCAGTTAAAATTCATGCCTCTGCCATTTCGGCTCATTACAATACAGTGCCACCAATCTTATCCTCATCCCTTGTTAAGGCAGTACCTCAGAGGATCCAAAAACTTAAGGCCTCCAAGGAGATCACCAATACCTGCATGGGACCTCAGTTATGTTTTGGAAAAACTCACCCTGCCTCCTTTTGAGCCAGCCGCTACAGCTGATATAAAGTTTTTATCTTGGAAAACAGCTCTGCTCCTAGCAATAACCTCTGCAAAACGAGTCTCAGAGCTACAGGCACTCATGGCTGTGGAACCTTTTATCTTTTTTTGTCCAGACAGGGTTTCTCTGAGGAGAAACCTGACATTTATGCCTAAGGTAGTGTCCAGTGTGGCCCTTAACCAAACTATTCATCAGCCTACTTTTTATCCAAACCCACAGAATAAGGGGGAGAGAATTCTGCATTCTTTGGACATACACAGACAGGTACACTTCTACTTGAACAGAACCAAAGCTTTCAGAAAGACAGAGCAACTACTAGTGGCATATGCTGCAGGATCACAAGGAAAGGCTATCTCAAAGCAGACTATTTCAAAGTGGATAGTTCACTGCATTCATTTCTGCTATTTACAACATGGCAAGCCAGTGCCTAAGGGCATTAGGCCAAATTCGACCAGAGCAGCAGCCACTTCAGCAGCCTTCCTCAGGGGAGTACCAACCAAAGACATTTTAGAGGCTGCTACCTGGAGTTCAGTGCACACCTTTACAAAGCACTATCATTTACCACTCTACTCTAAATCAAGGGCAGGCTTTGCCACTGCAGTTCTGCAGGGCCTCATAGCCGCTCCTAATGCTATTTAGCTCGAGCCTCCCAACCATAACTTTGGGATTCAACCCAAGTGTAATGACTGCAACAGTGAAACACGAAGAACATAGTACAGTTGTGTACACTTACCATAAATGTAGATGTTTGAGTGTATTCACTGTTGCAGTCCAGGTTACCCACCCACCATATCTTTGATGCAACTTATCTGCACTTCTCTACTCTATACAACATATGTGGTGTATTTGCTTGTCGATGAAGGTATTATATATTTTGGTGCATGCATGTTTTATTTGCATATTTTTAGCCTACCCTTTTGGGGGCACCTGAAATCTGGGGCAAGAAGAACTGAAGAAAATGGCATCTGCTGCATCTTTTATACCCCCTGGCGCACTGACGTCAGGGAAGAGGTGACAGCAACCGACGCCGGACCTAGAGTTTGGAATTCAGGCCGACTGAGGGTAGCCTGCCAGCAGGATAACCCAAGTGTAATGAATACACTCTAACATCTACATTTATGGTAAGTGTACACAACTGTACTTTTCTACTACTTATTCCTTAAATTCTTATCTTAACAGGTAGATGGTAAAGCGCCAGTCTGGCTGGCATTGTTACCCTACATTTTTCTTTGTTTTTATCAGTGCATGATCTGAACCAGTTTTTGGATGTGTTGAAGCTTTCAATTAAATGCACATGCCCTTGTTCATTCTTGCCCTGTTAATGTATCTTGGGGAATAAGTTAACTCTCTTAAGTTCCTACTGCTGAAGTCGCGTTTTCCATACCAGTTACTTAAATTTCTTCAGAAATCCACTTTTTGTTAAGCTTTCCCTTCTAGGTCCCCAGATACATCCTCACTATTGCAGTCCCTATCTGTAAGTAATAATCCCTGCTGAAAGCTGATTTCTGCCAAAATTATGTTAAGCTTCCATAGTGGCAGTTTTTGGTGGAATGTAAATACAGAGTCCCTTACTAGAAAAATGACAGTGGCGCTTCCTGCATATCTGTTGAAGAGGAATTTAAGGAATGGGTAGTGGAAATTATTCTGGAGTTATTTAATGAAGATAGAAATTTCTTCTGAAAATATAGCTAGGGAGTAGGATAAAATTAAAGTGGAGTTTAAAAGTAGGATGGAAATGAGACAGATGGTTAAGGAGTAACAAGAATGATTTAATGTGACTGTCAAAGGTTAAAGTATTGCAGAACAGGGGAAATCTTGCAGAACAAGAAGGAGTAATTGCAGAATGCTAAACAGAAAATAAGGGATTATCTCAATGCGCGAGTTTAGAAAGGTTGCTATTTATCAATTTTTTTTATAGTAACTCCAGAACACAAAAACTTCTAGCACAACTCTGGCAACAAAAAGTAGAAAGGGCCGTCACCAAGCTTAGGGAGCCTGTAACAAGAAAGATAACATTTACAGAAGTAGTACTGGAAATATTGTGAACATTTTTTTTTATGAAAGTTGGCATAAAGCAGATAAATATGAAAATCAAGAAAAGGTACAAATGGAAATGTTTACAGAAGAATTAAATATGCCAAGGTTAGAGGTAGATGTGAAAAATTAATTTTATGGTGCTAAAGCACTGTGGTGTTACTCTGATGCTTACTGTGATGGATTTGAAGTCTTAAGACACTCAGTCTTGCTGGCTGGATTCTGCTGAAATCAGCGTCTAGTTATAGTTGCATTCACAGTCTGTTGCATACAGAAACTTGCAGAATATATACTGATGAGAGAATATACTTTGCAGCACCTGTCTTTAAGAGCAGTAACCAATAACTTTTATAATAAACCACACATACTTCTGTTACAGCTTCAGAAAATGTTCTACTTTACTTCTCATATAGTACAGATGATGTGAGAGATATAACATTTACCTCAGGACAAATGTGTCCCTACCAGTACCCCTAACATAACTGGATTTAATACAGACTTTATATATATTTTTAGTTAAACACACACCCTCTTGGTTTTGGAAAGATAGTGCCTTGATGACGCAAATGATGACACATCTGTTCTTGTGCAAATGCTGATAAGTAAACTGTCTTCAAGGAAACGCCTTGTGGGTTAGAAAAGCATATTTTTAAACTTTCTTAGAAAAACCTGTCCTGTTGTCAATTCTTTAAAGAAAGCAAATTACTTTCTTGTCATGTCCGTAAGAAGTCAGCTTTCTTGGTGTGTGTAATACACTCATAAGCAAGTTCCTTATTTTTTAAGCCACAGTCATTTAGTATGGATGCTAATCACATATTACTAAACTCTATTTCTACATTTAAGCAAGCTTTATTTTATTCCTTATTTATGATGCATATTTGTAGCAAAGTTACTTTCAACCTTAAAACCTTGTTGAGCATAATCTTACAATTCCCTCTATTTTAATGTACTCCACTCTTTATACTGATATGTATTTTTGATAACATTATATACAAAGCACATTAAGAAACAAAATCTTTAGTTTTCTTTTGATACACAAGTCAAAATGCAATTTTACATAGTTAATACAATTATATCAAGTATTACTACTAAAACTGAATGTATTTAACTTTTTCTTTTACAGACCATTCTGTGAAAATATTTTATCAGTTATGAGCTGTCTGCTTTAGTTTTATTTTTTTAACTTGATTAATTTATTATTTTGCAATCACATAATTTAATTTATGACTTAGTACTCTTTTATTAACTCTTTGCACCTGTTGAATTAACTCTCTACTTTTATTGATTATTTTATATCAAAAGATTAGAGATAGACTAATATCTATGGGACAAGAACTATGTGCTACTCCAAGCATTTATACACTGCTGAAAATGTACAGTTTCCATGTAATTTTAACCATAACATTGTGGTCATGTCTCTGAACTGCCCATTAACATCTTGGTTGACAGTGAAGTGAACATAAAGTACTGAAGTGGGCTTAGATAATACATATTTGAATGCAATTATTTCAGTATATTTAATACTTGAGGATTTAAAAAAAACATGTATATACTAAAGAATGTTATGTACATATTAGTCCATTAGCTGTATGAATACTATATTTAATTTCCTTTAACTGGGGTAACCAATAAGATTCCAACTTAAAATTAGTGATAATATTACAACTTGGACAAATTACTACTAGGCATTAATTTAATTTGTACTGAATTCTTTATATAAAGAGACTGTAAAGTACATTTAGTCCAATCTTACAAATTTAGTAACATTAACATCAAGCAAAATCTTGGAAAATTCTTATGTTTCTTGAAGTATCTAGTGAAATTGCCACCAGAGGCAACAATGCTTTTTGCATACCAACATAGTCTTGCCAAAAACATATTAAAAATAGTGACCATTTTTGCTCAATTTTTACATATCTTTACTCTCTCTTGTATATCTTTAATAAAGCAATTTTAAGTCATCTCTTGTATAGCTTTACAGTTTAACAAGTCTTAAATACAGTTTAATATTAAACAATACAATAATAACTAGAATGATAGCTATTACCAACTTGTAAAATACCTTATCCTGTCCGGTTTAGTCTGTTTACCAATATTTTTAATGCACTAATACCTGTTTTTCCTCCCCCCTGAAAGAGTATTGTCAATAAGGAATGAGATATTATTTCTTCTCTGTAGCTTTATTTTAGACCCCTTTGCAGTACTGCTCACAGTCAGTGTAAAACTGAGAAAGTACCCCTCCCCGTAGTATTGCACTATTGTTTATTTGCTTTAAAATGTACGTCAGCCCAATGCTTTGGTTATACATTTGCTTTATTAGGTTATTAAACTGTAGACCTTTGTCTGATTTGATCATTTTTTTGGCTGTTTTCTTTTCTGTTGCCTTTGCTGTCTACTTCTAATAGTAGTTATTTGTACCCTCTTGTATACTTTATTTGAACTGTGTATGTATACTATAACCCATCTGTTTGCTATACTTGATGTAACTAAGGTTTTTTTTATTTTTGTCAGTGACATATATGCACAATTGTGATGTTTTATTATAATTACCAAATAGTGTTGCATGTGAACATTTTAACAATTATGTTTTAATAGCAGTAAGTTTTTAGAAAAACTCAAGCCACTTGTCTGGCAGTCTTGTTTCTTATCTGCTCAACATTTCCTGTAACTATTCATCCAGTCTAGGAAGGTCTGAGCTCACATTTCAGTTAACCCTTTTAGCATTTTTCCTTTAATCATCTTAGTAAAATGCAGTTAGAAAATACTCAGTTTATTTAACTGCTCTGTCATTCATTTTACAAAGAGTGTTTGACTAATTCCATCAGTGATTCTTTCTTTTTAAAATTCAGAACTTTAACTGTTTTGTGTGGTATTACCATACAATTATAAAAAAAAATGTAAAAAATAGATATTACCTTAACGAACACTTTTATATTTACATTATTTATATTTGCTGTTGTCTGACTGATCTCTTGTGCTTTTTATGTAAAGAAAATACATGCATGTCAGTCTTGTGACTTTAAATCTTTATACAAGCATGTCAGTGTTGTGACTTTAAATCTTTACTCTTATTAACTATTTTTATTTAATTTTTATATACTAGAACTGTTTTGTTTACCTTTTGACTATGCTATGAGAATGGCAGTCATACGCTGTACTTTACAGGACATGTTTTTCTAATATCTTGCTTTAACCGAATGGAAGTTTTAAACATTTGAGAATGATGTGTATTTTACCATCCTACTGTGTATGCTTAACCATTTTCAAAACACAAACGTATTATAAAATATATCTCTTTTGTACAGATCAGCTGTAGTTTCCTGCTCTTTCCCAAAGTATGTAGGAAGTCCGTCCTTGTCAGTTTAGCTAATCTATTTTCTTCATCTTGCAACTGCTGTTTGAGTTTCCTGTAATGTTGCATGGTCTTTCTAGCATTCTTTAGAAACCTGTTCTGCTGAATCTGAAACTCCTATGCACTTTTGAAAAAATGTTTGTATAACTTGTCTAAGCTTTCTGAACTCGTTGTGTCTGTCTCTTAGAAGTTTATTACATTCTTTTGTAACAAAATGTACTAGAGGTCCTGTCTAACTGATTTGACTCCTGTTGCAACTGTGAGATTAACCTTTCACATGTGGTGACAGGACACAATTGTTCAACATCTGAATATAATGGAAACACTTTACTCTTAATTCTTTATCGTGAACAGATCTGTCTTCACAGTCTATTGTTTTAGCAATATCATGCAATATTTTTTTATGGCATAATACACAAAATGCAGTTTTTGTTGAATCCCACAATAAACATTTACTATGATATACTTCATTTTTTTGTTGCAAATACCAATCAAATGTTACAATCCACTTACATAATGCCTGTATGTCCACCTGCCCTAAGGTTTTACACTTACTAATGTGTTGTGTATACCAACATTGCAATTTACTCCATATTTTATCTGGCTGTTCTGTTACATTAAGAGTAAAACTTGACTTATATTTGCTGGAATTCTGTCTTATAGCATCCATACTAAAAAATGTGACAAAAAAGTCTTACCAGTGAGCAAGAAAACAGGTGATCAGGCTGTTCTTGCAAATGGCTGGAAAATTTTCAAAGTCACTCGAGAAGCTGGTGAACATGGTTCTTGTGTCTCATAGATATTAGTCTTAGTCTATCTCTAATTTTTTGATATAAAATATTCAATAAAAGTAGAGTTAATTCAACAGGTGCAAAGAGTTAATAAAAGAATACCAAGTCAAATTAAATTATGTGATTGCAAAAGAATAAATTAATCAAGTTAAAAAATAAAACTAAAGCAGACACAGCTCATAACTGATAAAATATTTTCACAGAATGGTCTGTAAAAGAAAAAGTTGTTAAATACATTCAGTTTTAGTAGTAATACTTGATATAATTGTTCCTATGTAAAATTGCATT
The DNA here is from genome assembly GCF_019279795.1 of Protopterus annectens. Classification (NCBI taxonomy): domain Eukaryota; kingdom Metazoa; phylum Chordata; order Ceratodontiformes; family Protopteridae; genus Protopterus; species Protopterus annectens. Next base: position 1,354,999,153 of record NC_056741.1, on the reverse strand, counting down.
TTGACTTGTGTATCAAAAGAAGACTAAAGATTTTGTTTCTTAATGTGTTTTGTATATAATGTGATCAAAAATACATATCAGTATGAAGTGTTTTGAGTACATTAAAATAGAGGGAATTGTAAGATTATGCTCAACAAGGTTTTAAGGTTGAAAGTAACTTTGCTACAAATATGCAACAAAAATAAGGAATAAAATAAAGCTTTCTTAAATGTAGAAATAGAGTTTAGTAATATGTGATTAGCATCCATACTAAATGACTGTAGCTTAAAAAAATAAGGAACTTGCTTATGAGTGTATTACACACACATCAAGAAAGCTGACTTCTTACGGACATGACAAGAATGTAATTTGCTTTCTTTAAAGAACTGACAACAGGACATGTTTTTCTAAGAAAGTTTAGAAATATGCTTTTCTAATCCACAAGGCTTTTCCTTGAAGACCGTTTACTTATCAGCATTTGCACAAGAACAGATGTGTCAGCATTTGTGTTATCAATGTAGTATCTTTCCCAAAACCAAGAGGGTGTGTGTTTAACTAAAAATATATATAAAGTCTGTATTAAATCCAGTTATGTTGGGGGTAATGGTAGGGACACATTAGTCCTGAGGTAAATGTTATAGACACACATTTGTCCTTGTGCAAATGCTGATAAGTAAACTGTCTTCAAGGAAACGCCTTGTGGATTAGAAAAGCATATTTTTAAACTTTTAGAAAAACATGTCCTGTTGTCAGTTCTTTAAAGAAAGCAAATTACATTCTCGTTATGTCTGTAAGAAGGCAGCTTTCTTGGTGTGTGTAATACACTCATAAGCAAGTTCCTTAATTTTTTAAGCCACAGTCATTTAGTATGGATGCTAATCACATATTACTAAACTCTATCTCTACATTTAAGCAAGTTTTATTTCATTCCTTATTTATGTTGCATATTTGTAGCAAAGTTACTTTCAACCTTAAAACCTTGTTGAGCATAATCTTACAGATGAGGCTCAATTACTAATAGGATAGGAAGAGATGAGATAAAAATGGTGTATAACCAATCCACAGGAAAATCCCCAGGAATGGATGGTATTCCTGTCGAAGTTTGGATGCAAAGAGGGGGAAAAAATGAAAGATCTGGAAGGATTTAACAGTATTTTAAGAGAAGCACCACCAACATCCTGGAAGAAAGCTGTGGTGGTTGTCCAGCTTCTTCATACAAGCCCATTTCAGTCATAAACCATGATTATAAAGCGTCTCTCTAAAAGAATGACAAAGGTGATGCCGAATTGATATGAATCGGTGTGGCTTTGTGGAGGGGAGGCAAACATTTGACAACATTAACAGAACATTGATCCAGAGGGAAGCGGAATGTAAGAAAATACCATTGTTGGTAGGTCTTGATGGAGATAAAGCATTTGACAGAGTAAGCTGGGGGTGTAATGAGCAGGGCATTTGAAGCATTTGCATTGCATGATAAAATTCTAATGTTGATTAGGATGATATGAGGGACCGGTGGCAAAAGTTAGTGGGTGGGCCTCTCTGATAACTTCTGTTTGAGCAGAGGGAAACAGGCAGTGGTGTCCTCTTTCCCCTTTATTTGCATTATATTTGGAACCATTGGGAAAGAGACTAAAGGACTCAGAAATTCAGTGATATAATTGGTATGGTAGTTGAAAAGCTGGCTGTATTTGCAGGTGATATTTTATACTAGATAAAACCAGAAAAGGACATTTCAGTATTGTGGAATACTGAGACAGTTTTGTATCTTTTTGGGATACAAAATTAATGAAGCTAAAACAAAGGCAGTAGCTGTAAATTATGTACCCACACACAAATTGGTTCAGCAGTATCCATATTTATGGGGACATGATAAAATGTAGTGTTTAGGAGTATGATTTTAAAAAAGATTCTGGTGTGACAGCTATATGTGGGAAGACACTAAAACGATAATACAAAAACTGAGAAATTGGAAGCTCTGTTTTATGGATAGCAAGATACAAGTATTTAAAATGTTTTTAGTCCCTTTAGTTTTATACACCGATCAGGCGAGTTTTTATGAACCAGAGGAGAAGTTGTAGATAGTAATTAATAGAGCTGAAGGATTTTATCTGGGAGAAGATGACAACAGTCAAGTGGGATAAGATGATTCTTCAGTAGAACAAGGCGGTCTGGGATTACCCAATTTGAAGGGGTATTTCAGAGCTACACAGTTAAGGCACCTATACATAGCACAATCAGAAGTTTTTAATTCAAAATGCAAAGGGATGATGACAAAACAAGGGAACTCAAGTAATAGATAAACTGGGATTTTGAATGCAGATCCTTGAGAAGGAATAGCAACCATATAAAATATTATATTCTTAAAGTAACAAGGTATTTTAAGACGTAAGCCAACATGGGAATGGTGAAAAGAGATGCTGCCAATAGGGATGACTGCACTTGAGGATATTAGACAATAGGCAAGTGTTGGCTGGAATTTATAGTAGAAAACTGGCAAAAGAACCAGAAGGTATTGGGAGCAAATAATTAGGGAGGTAATGGTAGAATGGGCAGAGGATGAATTTATTTGGACTGCAGGCTAGAGATTGCCTTCCCTGTCAAGGATCTATATCATAGTGTAGGCAAACAAAGAAATAGGGGGGTCTTAAGCAAAAGTCCAGCATTAGTACAGTTTTTAGTAGAATCTAGAACAGACGCTGCTGTTTAATTATTACAGCATATAGAATATGGCATGATAACTATAAGAATCAGTCAGATGAGGTTAGAAGGGGTTGGGAAGAGATTGTAGATAAGCATTCACAAAGAAACAATGGGGGATATGTATGTATGTCTCCCAAATATGCCGCAAAGTTTAGACTATTTAGGATCTTTGCTTGAAAGTGTTTCTGTAGGTATTTTTATACCCCAAGTAGACTGCAAAGAATTTTTCCTCGGGTAGATAGCAAATGTTGAGGGTGTAATTGGGAAGAAAGAGGTAACTGGGAATACATTTTTGGGAATGTAGTGAGTTGGCAGACTTGAGAATTCCCTGCAGACTACTGTGTCAGGGGTGCTGGGTGAGCAAATCGGTGCATCTGAGGACATAATTTTTTTGAGCTATGATATAGAATCAGAATTGCCTAAAAGGCCTTGCTGAGTCTAATTATGGTGGCTGTCAAAAAAAATAACTAGGAAATTAGTCTAAACCAACTGTACTAGAAGTAGCAAATATAGTAACAGAAAAAAACTGGAAATTGTATCTTTGAAGAAGTGTAAGAGCAAATTACGTAGGAAAAAAGAGAATTGTGGGAACAATACATTCAGACGAGGAATGAGGTATAAAAAAGGCAGGATTTCAATGAGATATGTAATGTTTGATGGTGACTAGATAGATTATAAGTGATGTATAATGTTTGCAAATAACATTTGTCAGTATGGTTTGTTTATGTATATAAATGTATGATTGTCATAAATGATAATTTAGTAAGGATGTTGCTTGGGTTTTGTTTTTTAAACATGTGGTGATCCATCAGCTAAAATGGCAGAGTCTACTTTCGAAGCTGTGGAGATGGCCTTGGCTGGACCAAGGCGACTGGAATGCTCCCACAGTTCAGATCCACCCTGACCTCTTCCAAAAACTGTACTTTCGTCTTCACATTCTGGTAGGCTGGAACAAGACAGATCATTTATACTTCACGATTTCTTGGCACTCAAGTCCCATGTCTGATTCCGATGCGTCTCCCTCAGGGGTCCTAAGGCATATCCCTCAGAAGAGGAATTGTAAAAGGTCTCCTGAATCTGTCACTAAAGGCAGATGAAGCAGAAGGTTCTCAAGGTCTGTCCCTGAAGATGTCTTTCAGACAACCTCGAATTGATGAAACAGCAGGGGGGGGGGGCATCGAAACCCCTTCTGATTTTCTTAAAGCCTTTTGGTTGGCCCTTCAACATCTTGGGTGGTACCCCTTCCCAAAGCCCTGATTGACATTATCGCTCAGAAAGCCTGGAAAGAACCTGATGTAGCAGAGCCTGTTTCAAAGAAGCTAGACAGAATTTTAGGTGCCCTTGAAGGAAGTTCTAGGCAAGGGGATCCCCCTCTAGATGCCACGGTGGTAGCAGCAGCCACTAAAAGGAACTATCTGATGAGAGGATCTCTGTCCATCCTGTAACAGGAAGTCTAGGGCATTGGACAGATTGAGGAAATGGACATTATGCTTCAGCCACTTTCTCTCATTTGCCAAAATGTATAGCTCACTTGACATGCTTCCAGAGGGATTTGATGAAGGAACTTTCAAATTCTCTGACCAACATGCCAGCTGATATTCAAAAAAGTGTGGATTCCCAGTTGTCTACCTTACAGTCTCTGACTGTAGCCATGAGACTTCTTTCTAATGCAGCAGATGGTGCATCCCATGCAACTGATATGCCTGGATATGTCTTTGTTGAAAGCTTTAAAACGTCCTGCATAAACAACCCTGTATGTGGCTCCACTTTGGACCGTAAGTCGAGGACACACTTAACAGAGGTGAACAGGTTGATAAGATCGTGTCACCATTGGAATACACTTTTCAACCAATCATAGAGATAATTTTCCAGGAGTCAGAGGGGGATGAAAAATGTTCAAAAAATCACAAGGTTTTCGCAAGGGCACTTCAGAGGAGATGAGCCTCCCAGAGGCAGAGGAGGAAACCGTTCCACTGGTTGTCACCCAAGAGACAGAAGTGGTCTGCAAAATCAGTTCTCATGGTCTTTTTACAAAGAAACCATATCAGTGTCCCTGAACACTTTCCCGACTGCTGCACTCTGCAGGCAATTGGGCGATGTTTCTCTTTACACCCTCAAGTCTGGCAAAATACAACTCCCAGTGTGTGGGTGTTAAGGATCACAACCAGAGTTTATAAAACACCCTTTTTTGGAAACCTCTAGAGTAAAACAATATATATTCCCAACACTCCACCCATCTGTTGGAATCTGCAGCAACAGAACTTCAAAAGTTGCTGGACAAGTCATCCATCTAGTCCCCCAATATCAGAATCCGGAGTCTGTTCAAGGTTTGTTTTTAGTACCAAAAAAGACTGAGGGATTTAGACCAATTTTGCATCTTGGCAACTTAAATCAGATTTGTAAGACAAATGGACACAGTACGGTCTATTTGGCCTCTGCTCAGAAAGGGTGACTGTATGTGCTGTATAGATCTCAAGGGCACCTACTATCACACAGAGATTCATCTGCATTCCAGGAGATTCCACCTTTTCTGGTTGAGAGTCAGTCAATTCATAGCACCACTGACAAAGCAAAAACATGGACAGGATAGGAAAGAAGGTGTATACCTCTTCCACTCTAGCCTTCAGAGCGATCAACTGTCAAACCCATATGATAAAATGTGCCTTGGACCTAGTATCACAAGCCTCTACTGTCCTGTCATCCACTCCTGACTGCCCTGCAAAAACTGAGATGGCATCAAAATTGTCCCTGGCTTCTCAGGTACCCAGACATGCTATTAGTTGCAGTTGTAATGCAGCAAGAGGCCTCAGCATGGTCCGCAGCTTCAGCATCAGTACTCCGCAGATACTCTTGGCTATGCCTTTGCTACGCCTTCAACCCTTACCAGAAGATTTCAAGTCTAAAATCCTATATGCCCCACTAAACCACAACCTCCTGTTTGGCAAACAGTTTGCAGACCTCTTCAAAAACCTGCAGGAGAAAAGTAGAGCTTCAAGACATCAAGCTGCTACTAGTGTCCCCCATTTGTAAATATTGCAGAAATTACCCTGCTAAGACTACATTTGTCAGGAGGAACCCCTCCTCTGCTACCCTTTCCTCTTCTACCCTTTCCTCTTCCAGGCATAGGAGAGAAACCAGGAGGCAGACCACGTCCAGACCCAGTTGCCTCACAACCTGCTCAGTCTTTTCATGATAGAAGTAGACCCAACAATGTGTGACTGCTTTGCCCGCCTCCCCTTGACGGTCTGCCTCTCCCACTGCCTCCCCATTTGAAAGTCTGTCACATCAGACCACTGGGTGCTGGCAATAATACAAAACTGATATTGCCTTTCTTGGAAGAAAAAAACCCTCCAAGGTGTATCCCACCCCCCCCCCAAAAAAAAAAATCAGCATGCCTTCGATACTGCAAGACCTTCTGAACTTAGGATCTATAGAACCTGTCCCTTGAGGACGGGAAGGAAAAGGCTTGTACTCAATACTATTTCTGCTCCCCAGAAAAGATGGTCCTTGGAGACCAATACTAGATCTGTCCTTTCTTAACCTATACCTAATAAAACCCCCTTTACTAGCCAGGCTAGATGTTAAATTATTCCTAAAAGGGGTCTTACACATCAGACCCAAGAACCCATCTCACCCCCCTAAGACCTAAACTTTATCCTGGAAAAACTAACACTGGCCCCATTTGAACCAGCTAGTGCTGCAACGCTCCAGATGTGCACATGGAAGACTGTACTGCTGGTGGCGCTTACCTCAGCTAGAAGGATGTCAAGAGTTGCAAGCTTTAATGACCTGCTCTCCCTACACTACCTTCCACAAGGGTAGGGTGACCCTACTTACTTTATCCTTCTTTCATGCCTAAAGTGGTCAATGAACTGTCCCTAAACCATTCCATTCACCTGGCCACTTTCTCCCCCTCGCCAACCAGTGACAGTGAGAAGATGCTCCCATTCCCTGGTTGTGCACAGACAATTAAGGTTTTATTTAGACACAACTAAGTCCATCAAAAAATCAAACCAACTCTTTGTATCCTTCCACCGTAGGGCCCTGGGCAAGGCAATCTCCAAGCAAATCATTTCCTGTTGGATTAGAAAAACAGTTTGCTTCAGATACTCCCACCATGGCAAAACCTACCCCATGGCGGAAGAGCTCATTCTGCCAAGGCCGTGGGAATCTCCAAAGCCTTCCTCAAAGGCCTAGACACAGCCTCCATCCTGGAAGCAGTCACTTGGTCCACCATACACACTTTCTTTCACCAGACACTACAAATTGGACCACTTCTACAGAGCCTGAGCAGGGTTTGCTAGAGCAATCCTGCAGGGCTTTGTGGAATTGGCTACCTCTACCTTTCCCTTTTAACTAAGCTGTGGTACTCTACCACTCTAAGAATACTGCAACATAGGAATAGAAGGACATAGAATAGTTGTGTAAAATCTTACCATAACTATAAATGTCTTTCTCTTCCATGTTTTATTCCTTCCCACCCAACTACCCCCCCTTTTCTTTTTTTTTTTTTTTTTTTTTTTACTGTTGACCTGTCTAAAGGGCACTCTGAGGCACTCCCCTAGACTAGGGTCAGACTAGCCAGCATATGGCACTTTGCACCTCTTGTTGATATCAATTGTTACTCTCTATTGGGCTGTCCGACCGGGCATTTAAGTTCTGAGGTCTGTGTGTACAGGTGTCATATTTAAGGTCCCTGGTTTATGCCCCTACATGTGTGACGTCCCACGCACCTACAGCAGCCAGGCTTAAGCTTTTGTATAGGCGCTGATGTTCGGGTCGCCTGACGCAGGAAATCCCACACTAAGAATACTGCAACATGGAAGAGAAGGACATCTATAGTTTTTTTCCAGTTCTGACAATGGACCAAGGTGCCAGGCTTTCCTCTCCAGTAGTGCGAGTCGTATCTTCCTTGCAAAGAAATTCTACAGAAAAGTACTTCATTTATTTTATTCATTTATTTATTTTACATTTGTTAACCGGGATAGTCTAACTAGATTTATGTCCATTTTCAGAGATGAGCTCCAAGAGATTACTAGACTACTAACATTCAGGTACTAGTTGTTATACAGTTAAATACTGCAAATTTTAAACAGTTCAGGAATCTTCACAGTTTATACAAAAAACATGTTACAAGCATTAGATAAGATATTTTAGACTTATGTACAAAACTTCCTTGGCAACTAGGAAGTAATTGTTACACAAATACATACTTCAAATTTCAAAAGTGCAGCAATGCTCACAGTTTAAACAATACTTAGTTTAAACAATACTTATTGCCTGCCTTAGGTATGATGCTTTAGAATTATATGCAGAAGAATTTAACTAGGTTTTTTTAAATTATCACTATTAGAATAAGATATGTTTTTGCCAAGGATAGACCTTGATCTAAAAAAACACAGAGCAGGAATTAGGTCTTAAGAGAGGGTATTTGGGATATAGTATGACATTAGTCTGGATTTGTACAGGGACATAACCAATGGGTTTTAAGATAGTTTCAGACTGTTTAAAAAGTGTAAATGAAGACAGTGTGATGTAAGTTCATGGGGGAAGTTGTTTCCAACACTTTCCAACTGCATTTGAGAACAGAGCATCTCCTGCCATGTTAGATTTACATGTTGATACTAGTAGTTTATTAGATGAGCGTAAAGTTGAAAGGTTTTATATCGGGTAATGAGACTAGCAAGTATTGGGGTATTGATAGGTTGGAAAAGGGTTTTGTGCGCAATGGCAAGTTATTTAAAGTGAGTCTGATTCAGAAGCTCTAACCAGCCTAATTGTTTCAGGTTATGGCAATGATGGGGAGGCTTCAGGAGCAAATTTGTGGAAGGGTTCCAGCCCACTGGAAATGTCTTTGAAGGTGTTGCTTTGCATCCTGATTTACCACCTGTTCGTAGGAAACTGGAGAGGGTTTAGAGTGCTTAAATCTCATTTAATTTTACTTGAGTAAAAGGAAGCATTTTCTCCATCTGTGCATCCTCTAATGGTCGCTCAGTAGGCCCCAACTTCTGATGTTCTTGTTGTATGTCTGCAGGGAGACGCACCCTGTCTGCTTCTGCTGCCAAAACCTTAACAGACGTAATGGTTGGACAACTGCACCCTCAGGTTATCCCTTTTAAACACCTAAACTGAAGCAACCCATTTCCGTTTCTTTGCCCTCTGTCAGCCATTTCTCAAGCCGATGCCCAAGACCACCTAAAAATAGCACAGGAGTTCATGGCTTTCATGAAATCCAGGGAACCCTTCCACAATTTTGCTCTTGAAGCCTCCCCATCTGAAAAAATCAGAGGTGGCCTTTCAGGAAGATTCAGGTTGCAGGTTGCTTAAGCTCAGAAGAGGAGTCTTAATCTGGGTACCTTTCACTACAAACTTGTCCAGATTCAGACTCTGGTGACACCTTCTCTTCTGCCACATCTATTTCATTTGGAGATGGAGGCTTTCAACTGGGAAAGCAAACAATTTGTACAAGCTCAGACCCATCAACGGTAGTCTTCTCCCAGCCCACTGGAAATGTCCTTGAAGGTGTTGCTTTGCATCCTGATTTACCACCTGTTCCTAGGAAACTGGGGAGGGTTTAGAGTGCTTAAATCTCCAACACCTTTACAAAATCCCAAGACTGACTCCTCAGTAGTGTCTACTGAGTCCACAGAAGGTGTCCCTAAGGGGCCAATTAGACATCCCTTAACTAATGATAGGGAAAGTAGACTATTCAACAGATTTGGGGGGGTCTTATACCTGTGCCACTCTTGCAATGAGAGCACTGAATTGCCAATTCCATATGCTAAAGTACTTTGAATCTCACCAGGGCAAAATTCTAGTTAAGGTGGACTGTATTTGGAGGTAGGACCTTATCGGTGGAAATTCAGGAGACCCTCAAGTCTCCAGTCACTCCTAAAGTGTGATTGTGATGCTTAGATGCATCATGCAGAAAGGCTGCCACAGGTTGTCACCTGCAGAAGTGCATGGTTCAGGACCTGGCTGTTGTCATTTCGGTTAAAGGCTGAACTATTAGATTCTCTATTAGACAGAGAATTCCCTTTCAGACCTCCAGATGAACAGATTTTCAAGAAGCTGGATAGGAAAGGAAAGTCAGTAGAAGCTGTGAAGGAATTTTATTCATCTCCAACACCAAGGTACATTAGGAATTACCCCTCAAAGTCATGGCCTTTCCCTGGCAGACAAGCGGAGGCTTCCCCATAACAAGAGACCCAGACAATCCAGGAGATGGCAGCTAGAACAATTACACAGAACAGAGAGCTCCAAAGAGCACATGCAGCACAGAGAACCAGCTGTGACTGTGCTCAACCCCAGCCTCCCATATCCCCACCCATGCTCCCCTCCAAACATCTGGCTGGAAGACGCTTTTTCCTAAAAGTATGGAAAACTATCATCGGGGAGGGGACTAGTGGGTTATCAGCCTCATAGAAAGGGGATACTCGATCCATTTCAGAAAAATCCCACCGTTAGGCATTCCAAAACCACCAAAAGAATATTATCAGGTAACTTCTACAAGGGTCCATTCAGTCTGTTCTTCCAGGTCAGGAGAGAAAAGTCTTCTTATATTCAAGGATCTTTCTTTCAAAATTTAAGTTTCTTAATATCCCAACATTGAAAATATGTACTTTACAAAAAATTACTTCCCTGATCTTCCAAGTTGCTTTTGTGGTCACTCTACACATAAACAACACTTACTTCAGTGTCTCCATAGCAGTTAGTCACAGAAAATGCCCAAGATTTGTAGCAACAGTCTCTGACTTCCAGGTCTGTGTCTGGAAAGCAGACAGTAGAGACCCTAGATGCCTTGCAGATCACCATAGACTGCAATCAGAAGATAGGTCTTGCCTTAGATCTTCAAAAGTAAAAACTCCTCCCCAAACAAGGGAGCCCTCATAGATTTAGCCCAACAGAAAGCCTTCATTCCCCGTGAAAAGATACCTTGCCTGATGGGACTACATGACCAGCCTGTTATCTAAGCAACACATCTCGGCAAGATCATTTCTGAGAGTTCTGGATTACATTGTGTCCTACATTCTCATGATTACACTTGCGAAGTTGCACATGAGAATGTCATTGATTCCCAAAAAATGCATAGGAACAGCATTCACAACCCCTGGATACCGTATTGCCTTTCCTTCCATGCCTGAAGAAGTTGTTATGGTGAAAGAACACCATACTTCAGAACCCAGAGATGAATTTCTCTTTACTGGAAGCAGACAAAGACCATCACCACAGACAGTCCAGACATGACTTGGAGTGACCCACTTAGTTTCTCTGTTGCAGGGTATCTGGACGTCATAGCAGAGAAAACTGCATGTAAACCAGTAGCTGCTAGCAATTTACCTGGCCATAAATGCTTTTCAGCAGAACTTAAGCATAGGAACCTTGCAGATTTGGACAAGACAGCACCACAGTGATGTGGTACATAAGCAAAGGGGGGGTACCCTGTCCTGCCATTGTGCAGCCTCATGAAGATTTAGATGCTGGCCCAAGAACTAGGACAGAGTCTCATAGCATCTTATATTCAAGGTCAGGACAGTGCCCTGGCAGATTTTTTAAGCAGAAATCTTCTAGACCCCAGCAAATGATCAGCGAGGTGCTCCTGGACCTGACTCTACACTTGGGGATCCCCTCGCTAGACTGGTTTACCTCTTACCAGAACAAACAACTTCAAAAGTTCTGCTCCATAACTCAATGGGACAGAGAGTTGGAAAATAAAATGTTAAGTTGTCTCTCTCGCTTCATTCTTGCTGGTTGGGTTCGGAGCCAATCCTCTGCTACGACTCTGCCATCGACTAAAGCTCGAGAGCTATTTACTGGCTTGAGGCCTCCCCATATCCCACAATGCTTGGCGCTAGATACCCAGATCTCGTTTGCCGCTTCAGCTACGAGGTTGCGCTTTTACTGGCTCAGGTCGTATTAATCTTTTTTATATTAGCTTAAAATTTACCTTTGCATTTTTCTTATATATAGATAGTCTTTCCCTTTTAGACTATGTATCCCCTAGTTTGTCCCACTCAGGAAACTTTTTTTTGTTGGTTTCTACCGCCCGTTTCTTCTCTTTAGTGGCTAACCCCACCCTTTTTGTACCTAATAGGAGTAATGTTTAGCCTTTCGTAGCTACAGTTATTTAGCCTTGTAATATTTGTATATATTTATTAGTGGATAGTTTTTGTTATTGTTAGTTTAACTAGTGCGTGTGTGTGTGTTTCTGTGTGCTGTGTTTAAGCACTAGTCTAATATTCTCTCTTTGGTATCCCCTTGCCAGCATGTCCAAGGATACTAAAATTTCAGGCTTCAAGAAGTGTGACTCGTGCTGTCAGAAGATGTCTCTGACAGATGGTCACACTTCTTGTGTTTATTGCTTGGGTTCCCTACACCTGCAGGACTCCTGCTCGGTCTGTCACGCCTTCAGCCCGAGTGTCCTGCAGGAGCGTAGGAACAAGCTTATTTTGAGAGGCTTACTTAAGCCAGAGGGATCCCCGACAAAGCCTCAGTCGGGGAAATCCTTAAAGCCCACCAAGCCGTCGGCTCCCAGTTCGGAGCCTTCGCCAGGTGGAGCATCTGCCTCCTCTTCGGTTCCGGCTGGAGCTGACATCTTTGGGCCGAAAACGTTCTAGGTCCCCTTCCCTAGAATCGGTTAGTTCGGCTCCGAGGTCACCATTGCTTCAGTCTGAACAAAGCCATAGGTCCCGCTCATCTTGGTCCTCCAGGCTTATCCGATCATGACTTGGAGAGGGTGGTCAGTAGACTCCTTAAATCGCAGGCCCTGGCTAAAATGTTAACCAGCCCTTCTCAACAGACTGTGGCTGTCCCTGTGTCTTCAGCAGTTCCTCCTCCGACTCCCCCTTTGTGTTTGGAGCTGGAGCTGGTTGGGGCTCGAATCTTGGAAACGTCGGAGCCGATACCACACCTTTCGGCCGACACCGTTCTCCCTCTTGGGGCTTCGGCGCAGGTGAGCTCGGCTCCGACATCGGCCTTGGAGCCCTCCCTCTCTGTGCCGGGAGGGGTTCACGTCTCTTCGGAGCGGGGACTTTCTGCTCTGCCTGATAGGGGCGCCTTCGAGGTCATGAGCGTGCTGACTCCTGAGTCGGCCCCTCGATTAGCCCCTTCGGCTCCTCCCCCCATGGTGCCTGCATCGGTCTCTGCCCATCCTGACCCCAAGCGTGGAGAACAAATGCTCCAGGTCGCCCCATTGGGCATATCTTCCTCTTCCGAGGCCTCCCCTAATCATTCAGAGGAGCCCCTCAGAAAAGAAAATGTAAGAGGAAACATGTCGACTCCCCCGAGTCAGTCACATCTGATACCGACTTGGAGGATTTGGAAGGGTCCCCAAGATCCCCCTCTGAGGATGTCTCCTTTTCAGACATCCTAGAGATCCTTAAGCAGAGGGGGAACTGGACTGCCCTTAACCCTTCCGAGGACGAGTCTGTATACCCGGACGCATTTGGTTCTCGCCCTTCCACCTCCTGGGTGTCTCCACCCTTCGACCCGCTGATGGAAGTAGTGGCTCGAAGGGCGTGGTCAGCCCCGGACACAGTGGAACCAACTCACCGCAGGCCCACTAAGTTCATTACAGCCCCACCCAACAAACAATTTTTGACAAAAGGTGTCCCCATTGATGCCATGGTGGTTGCAGCAGCCGCGAAGGAGGAGTTGGCTGATCCTTCGGTGCCTGTCCATCCACCTAATAAAGTGTCTAGGACAATGGACAGGTATGGGAAGCGGATGTTTTCCTCAGCGACTTTTTCCATGCGGTTGCTGAATTATTTTTGCCACTTCACCCGTCTCAAGGAACTGGGTGATACCCTTAGGGATCCATCAGCTGCAGGGGCTCAAGATAAGATTAACTCCCAGCTGGCGACCCTTAACTCAGTCGTCAACTCCTCCATGCGGCTCATTTCTTATGCAGCCGATGGGGCGAGCAGGGCCGCAGGTACAGGCGTGGCTTTGAGAAGACTTGCCTGGATGTGGTTATGTAACTTTGCTGACCCCTTTAAGGCGTCCTTCACCAATACCCCCTCCGATGGTTCTGTTCTGTTTGGACCACAGGTGTGAGCAGGAAGGCAAGACTCTCTCTGCCGTGGGAGTCTGTTTTCTACTCCCTCTAGACCATACCCTAAAGATCAGAAGAGTGGGAAAATGTGGTTTCGGAAACCCCAGGGAGTCGTGCCTGACACATGTGGCGAGTTTCCCTCCAGGGGCAGGGGAGGGAACAATAATAGACACCACCCGAGGGGCAGAGGGGGTCCACAAAATCACGGCAGCAGAGAATCTTTCTCTGACAAATCCTTTCAGCACCCCTGAGGGGCTGCCCGACTGTCCACCTTCGGAGGCAGTCGGGGGAAGATTGTCATTGTACCCAGAAGCCTGGCAACTCCTCACACAAGACAAATGGGTACGGTCTATCATATTCGAGGGTTACAAAATCCCCTTTGTCCACACCCCTGTACAAACAACCAAGTCCCTTCCAGATGTTCCACCCGGTCTAAGGGAACAAGCAGTGCCAGAAATTTCAAAACTGCTAGAAAAACGGGCCATCCAGCCAGTCCCAGCAGACCAGCAAGGATCCGGAATTTACTCCAAGTTCTTTTTGGTACCAAAAAAGACAGGGGACTGGAGACCCCTTTTGGATCTCAGCAGGTTAAATAAATCTGTTCAAAGAACGAAGTTCTGGATGGTCACGCTTCAGTCCATTCTACCCTTTTTGGGTCAGGACAATTGGATGTGCTCCATAGACCTTCAGGGTGTGTACTACCATATCAAAATGGACAGGCGCTCTAGAAGGTTTCTCCGCTTCCGCCTGGGAGCCAGTCACTATCATTTCAGAGCCCTGCCTTTGGTCTCACCACAGCCCCCAGGGTGTTCACCAAATGCATGGCAGGGGTTACGGCTCACCTGTGACGGCGAGGATTCCAGGTGTTTCCATATCTAGATGACTGGCTCCTTACTGTTTCCACCAAGCATCAGCTACTGCGAGCCAGGGATTATACCATCCAAACTTGCTCTGAGCTAGGTATCTCAATAAATTTCGAACTCTGCATTGTCGCCTTGTCAGTCTATAACCTTTATAGGCGCAAAATTAAATACAAAAGATCTGTCTGCAAAACCTCCTCTAGACAGTGTGTCAGACATTCACCGACATGTGCAGGTCTTACTACAGTGCAAGAGGATTCAAGCCAGATTTGTACTAAAAACGTTGGGTCTCATGGCAGCAGCAATCATACTAGTTCCCCTGGCTCGTTTTCACATGCGGATTGTTCAGTGGATGCTGTTTACCCAATGGTCTTTACAACAACTTCCGATGTTCACACTGGGGATCACACCAACAGCACTACTAGATAGGGGCCAAGGGTACTAGTTGCTAGTACAAGGGTCTAGGGAACTACTAATGGGGTGGTGAATACCGCACAATGTGGCTGGGCTAATATATGCCTTCGGGCAGATAGCCCAGTACCAACCTATGAACCTACGTCTCACAAGATGATCACTCAGTCATGCAAAGACCACCTGCCGTGGTGGATGGTCTCCCCTCTAGTACTCCAGGGCAGACCATTTGTTCTTCCTCCTCCTGTTGCCACGCTGACCACGGATGCCTCCCTGATCGGGTGGGGGGGGGCATTTTCAGGGCAGGACTGTCCAGGGCACTTGGCAACGTCTAGAGTACCACCTGCACATAAATGTCTTGGAGATGAGAGCGGTGCTTTTAGCGTTGCAAGCTCTTCAGGACTCTCTACCCACCGGGACTATTGCAATTCAAACAGACAATATGTCTGTAGTGTGGTACATCAACAAGCAGGGCGGAACCAAGTCCTATCCATTATGTCGAGAAGCACTCAGACTCTGGCAGTGGGCGATCTCCTCTCAATGGTTTCTGATAGCAACGCACATTCCCGGGAAGTCCAACGTCATAGCGGACAGGCTAAGCAGAGCTATTCTCATGCCTCACGAGTGGTCTCTGTCAGTCAGTAGCGGACAAAATCTTCTGCAGATCGGGTCAACCTTGCTGCGACCTTTTCGCAACTCCTTTCAACAGCAAGGGCAAAGATTTCTTCACTCTCTTCCCAGGCACTCCCCCAGAGACGCTCTAGTTCATGATTGGCCCTGGGGTCTTCTGTATGCATTCCCACCTTTTCCTCTAATTCCCAAACTAATTCAGAAGGCGACCGCATTGGGATCCAGGATGATCTTCATTGCCCCTTACTGGCCTCGACAAATTTGGTTCCCATTCCTGCATCGTCACCTGCTGGAGCAGCCTTGGAATCTGGACCCAGTGCCAGACCTCTTGGTCCATTAGTCAGGCGGGCTGCACCAATCCCTTCAGTCTCTCAACCTCACAACTTGGTTGCTCCACTTCCAACCTTAGCCAGGCTTCCACATATTTCTCATTCGGTGCGTGAAATCATCCTTTCTTCGCACAAATCTACCACCAGGAAGGACTTAAGCTAGTAAGAGGAAACGTTTTCTTTCTGGGCAGAGGCTAGGAATATAGAACCCCTTTACAGCCCCTGTCCATCACGTTCTAGATTTTTTAGCAGAACTCTTTCAAGCTGGTTCCTCGTCTGTCACCATTAGGGTCCAATTAGCTGCTATCGCAAATTTCCACACTGGCCTGTCAGAAACCAGCATCATGTCCCACAAACTTTGCAAGGCCTTTCTTAAAGGAACAATTTTGCTTAGGCCCCTAGTCAGAGATACCCCGCCTCCGTGGGACTTAAATTTGATATTGGCTTCCTTGATTCTCCCCCCTTTTGAACCTACGGCTTCCTGTTTCTTAAAATTGCTCTCCTGGAAGACTCTCTTTTTAGTAGCCATCACTTCAGCTAGGAGAGTTTCGGAACTTCAAGCCCTCTGTATTCGTCCTCCTTACCTTGTGTTTCATAAGGATAGAGTTTCACTCAGAACTAATCCTTCGTTTCTGCCCAAGATACCTTCCGAAACAAATCTGAATCAGGCTATTGATCTACCTGTTTTTTTCCCTAACTATTCGAACAAAGCTGAACATAAGATGTTAAGTTGTCAGTCTCGCCTTCATTCTTGCTGGATGGGTTCGGAGCTGAACCTTAGCTCCGACTCTGCCTAATACTTAAGCTCGAGAGCTATTTTTACCGGCTCGAGGCTGTCCTATGTCCCATAATGCTAGGCGTGATATACCCAGATCTCGTTTGCCGCTTCAGCTGCGAGGTTGCGTCTTTTTGCCGGCTCAGGTTGTATTAACATTTTTCTTGGTTTTAGTCAGCTTTTTGGATTAAAAACATAGCGATAGTGTTTTTTAGTTACTACCCTTTAGATCCCTGTTTAGGATTCCCTATTAGGTGGTTTCTGATACTATTTTTTCCCCCTCTCCTAATAGTTAGGCCCTTGGCCTGTCCTCTTCTTTTTTCTCTGTAGTAGTTTGTGTGCTATTTAGATTGTTCTAATAACTGTGGGTTTTTTTTTTTTATTTTTCTGGTTTGTTAAAACCTTTTTGTGTGTGTGTGTGTTGGACTGATTGGGACTAGACCTTCCTTAGTTGTCCTTCTCCGCCAGTCATCCCTTTTCTTTAGGATGTCTAAAGACTCTAAGGTCTCTGGCTTCAAGAAGTGTGACTCATGCTGTCAGAAGATGTCTGACAGACGGTCACACTTCTTGTGTGTATTGCCTGGGCCCTCTGCACCTGCAGGATTCTTGTTCTGTCTGCGATGCGTTCAGTCCAGGAGTCCTGCAGGAACGCAGGAATAAACTTATTTTGAGAGGCTTGTTAAAGCCTGAAGGTTCCCCGGCTAAGCATTCATCGGGCAAACCTTCTAAGCCCGCCAAACCGTCGGCTCCATGTTCGGAGCCATTGCCGAGAGGTGCTACTATTTCTACTGCATCGGTTCCGGCCGGAACCGATGATTCGAGGCCTCAGTTGGCTCTGTCTCTGTCGGAGCCGTCTTCGAGCAAGAAGCCTTCCAGATCTCTTCCCTGGAATCGATCCATTCGGCTCCAAAGGTTTTCTCTTGTTATCGGAGCGGAGTCACAGGTCCCATTCCTCTCGGTCTTCCAGGCTGTCGGACCATGACCTTGAGAGGGTGGTTAGCAGACTACTTAAGTCGCAGGCACTGGCCCAAATGTTGCATAGCCACCCTCAGCAGGCAGTGGCTTTCGCTACTCCCACTTCGATTCCTCCTCCGACTCTTCCTGTGAGTTCGGAGCCGGAGATCGTAGGGGTTGGGACCGTCGGAACGTCAGAGCCGATACCACCCCTTTCGGCTCCCTCGTCGGCTCCGATCTCTTCCTTGGTTCCATCCTTGGAGGGATCTGGGTGCCGGGACTCTCTTGTCGGCTCCGAGGGGACGAGTGGCATCGGACCCTTGTCCGACCCAGTTCTCCCCCTTGGGGCTTCGGCACAGGTGAGTTCGGCCTCGACATCGACCTCGGAGCCGTCCCTCTCTGTGCGGTGGGGGGGATCCTTGTCTCTTTGGAGCGGGGACCCCCTTCCCTGCCTGATGGGGGTGCCTTTGAGGTCATGAGGCGTGTGCTGACCCCTGTGCCTGCTCCACGGTCGGCTCCTTCACCTCCTCCCTCTATGGTGCCTGCTTCAGTCTCTACCCGCTCTCTCGATCCCGAGCGTGGAGAACCGACACTACAGGTAGCCCCATTGGGCATATCCTCCTCTTTCGAGGCCTCCCCTGATCTTTCAGGGGAACCCCCTCGAAAGAGAAAATGCAAGAGGAAGCATATAGACTCCCCTGAGTCAATCGGACACTGACTTGGATGACTCTGAAGGGTCCCCAAGGCCCCCCTCTGAGGATGTCTCATTTTCTGACATCCTGGAGATTCTTAAGCAGAGGGGAAACTGGTCTGCCCTTAACCCTTCTGAGGATGAGTCGGTGTACCTGGATGCATTCGGTTCTCGCCCCACCACCTCCTGGGTGTCTCCACCTTTCGACCGCTTATGGATGTGATGGCTCGAAAGGCGTGGACGGCTCTGGATACTATGGAACCAACTCCCCGGAGGCCTACAAAATTTATTACAGCCCCTTCTGACAAGCAGTTTCTAACTAAGGCCGTCCCTGTTGATGCCATGGTAGTGGCGGCAGCCACTAAAAAGGAGTTTGCTGATCCTTCAGTACCTGTCCATCCTCCTAATAAGGAATCCAGGACTATGGATAGGTAAGGCAAGCAGATGTTTTCATCAGCAACCTTTGCTATGCGTGCGCTGAATTATTTGTGCCATTTCACCCGTCTCCAGAGACATTCTCAAGGAACTGGGTGATATCTTACAGGACCCATCAGCTGTGGGGTCTCAGGAAAAGATTGACTCCCATCTGGGGACCCTAAACTCTATTGTCAACTCCTCCATGCGGCTCATTTCCTATGCAGCCGATGGGAATGAGTAGGGCTGCAAGCACGGGCGTCACTGTAAGGAGACACGCCTGGATGCGGCTTTGCAATTTTGCTGACCCCTTCAAGGTGTCCTTCACTAACACCCCCTTTGATGGTTCTGCCTTGTTTGGACCTCAAGTGAAAGATACATTGACCAGTTGCGAGCAGGAGGGCAAGACTCTCTCTGCCGTGGGAGTCCGTTTTTCTACCCCTTCTAGACCATACCCCAAGGGTCAGAAAGGTGGAAAAATGTGGTTCCGCAAACCTCCGGGAGTATTGCCTGACACACGTGGTGAGCTTCCCTCCAGCGGCAGAGAAGGGAACAATAATAGACGCCGCCCGAGGGGCAGAGGGGGTCCGCAGAATCAGGGTAGCAGGGAGTCTTTCTCTGACAAACCCTTTCAGCACCCCTGAGGAGCTGCCCGACTGTCTACCTTCTGGGGCAGTCGGGGGAAGACTCACTGTACCCAGAAGCCTGGCATTCCCTCACGCAAGACAATTGGGCATGGTCAGTCATATCCGAGGGTTACAAAATTCCATTTATTCATACCCCACAACTGCCAAAAGGGCCCCTTCCAGACGTTCCACCCGGTCTGAGGGATCAAGCAGCACTAGAAATTTCATAGCTGCTAGAAAAAAGAGCCATCCAACCAGTCCCAGCAGTCCAGCAAGGATCCGGAGTCTACTCCAAGTTCTTTTTGGTACCAAAAAAGACAGGGGACTGGAGACCTATTTTGGATCTCAGTAGGCTGAACAAGTCTGTTCAAAGAACGAAATTCCAGATGGTCACGCTTCAGTCCATTCTACCCTTCCTGGGTCAGGACAATTGGATGTGCTCTATAGACCTTCAGGAATGCGTACTATCATATCAAAATGAACAGGCGCTCCAGGAGGTTTCTCCGCTTCCGGCTGGGAGCCCATCACTACCAATTCAGAGCCCTGCCCTTTGGCCTCACCACAGCCCCCAGGGTGTTTACCAAATGCATGGCAGTGGTTGCGGCTCACCTGAGATTCCAGGTGTTTTCATACTTAGATGATTGGCTCCTTACTGCCACCACCAAGCATCCGCTACTTCATTCCAGAGATTATACCCTCCAAATTTGCAACGAGCTAGGTATCTCTATAAATTCCGAAAAGTCTGTTTTGTCGCCTTGTCAGTCTATTACCTTCATAGGTGCCGTTTTAAATACTGTCGAACTGTCAGCAAAACTGCCTGTACAAAGGATTTCAGACATTCAAGGTCATGTTCGAATCCTACTACAAGAGAGCAGAGTCCAGGCCAGATTCGTACTAAAAATCCTAGGTCTCATGGCAGCAGCCATCACATTACTCCCCCTAGCTCGCTTTCACATGCGGATTCTGCAATGGATGCTGTTTTCCCAGTGGTCCTTTCAGCAGCTTCCAATGTCGCACAGCATTCTAATCACTCAGTCGTGCAAAAGACACCTTTCGTGCTGGATGGTCTCCCCTCAGGTTCTTCAGGGCAGACCCTTTGTCCTTCCTCCTCCTGTGGCTACTGTGACAACGGATGCTTCCCTGATCGGGTGGGGGGGGGGGGCATTTTCAGTGCAGGACTGTCCAGGGCACATGGCAGCCTTTCAAAAGCCACCTGCTCATAAATGTCTTGGAAATGAGAGCGGTGCTTTTAGCGTTGCAGGCCCTTCAAGACTCTCTACCCACCGGGACTATTGCAGTTCAGACAGACAATAATTCGTCTGTAGTGTGGTACATCAACAAGCAGGGCGGAACCAGGTCCTACCCCCTATGTCGAGAAGCACTCAGACTGTGGCAGTGGGCGATCTCTTCTCAACAGTTTCTGGTAGCAACGCATATCCCCGGGAAGTCCAATGTCATTGCGGACAGGCTGAGCAGAGCCATTCTCATGCCCCACGAGTGGTCTCTCAACCAGCTAGTAGCGGAAAAATTCTTCAGGAGGTGGGGTCAGCCTTGCTGCGATCTTTTTGCAACCCCTCAAAACAGCAAGTGCTCAGACGACTTCACCCTCTTCCCTCTCCCAGGTCACCCCCCCCCCAGAGATGCTATAGTCCACGATTGGCCCCGGGGTCTTCTGTATGCTTTTCCCCCCTTTCCCTTAATTACTCAGTTAATCCAGAAAGCAGCTGTTTTGAGATCCAGAATGATCCTTGTTGCCCCTTACTGGCCTCGACAAACTTGGTTCCCGTTCCTGCAACGTCATCTACTAGATCAACCCTGGCATCTGGACCCAGGGCCAGATCTTCTCACACATCAGTCGGGCGGGCTGCATCGATTTCTCCAATCTGTCAACCTCACAGCTTGGTTGCTCCACTTCCAACCCTAGCCAGGCTTCCCTCAATCTCTCATTCAGTTTGTGACATCATCCTCGCTTCGCAGAAGTCTACTACCAGAAAGACTTATGCTAGCAAATGGAAGTGTTTCTCTGTTTGGGCAGGGGAGAAACAAGTTGATCCTTTTACAGCCCCTGTCCATACAGTCTGAGTTTTTGGCGGAACTTTTTCAAATGAGTTCTTCTTCAGCCACCATCAGAGTTCAGCTGGCAGCCATTGTGAATTTTCACGTTGGATTGTCAGAGACCAGCATTATGTGTCACAAACTTTGTAAAGCCTTTCTAAAAGGAACCCTCTTACTTAGGCCCCCGGTCAAAGATCCTCCCCCACCATGGGACCTAAATTTGGTGCGGTCGTCTTTAATTCTCCCTTCCTTTGAACCTGCGGCTTCCTGTTCATTAAAGTTGATCTCTTAGAAAACTGTTTTTAGTAGCCATCACTTCAGCGAGGAGGGTATCAGAACTTCAAGCCCTTTGTGTTTGCCCTCCTTACCTTGTTTTTCACAAAGATAGAGTGTCACTTAGGACTATTCTGTCCTTTTTACCCAAAGTACTCTGAAAAAAATTTGAATCAGACCATCAATCTTCCTGTCTTCTTCCCACTTTATACCAATAGGTCTGAACGGAAGTTACATTGTCTAGACGTTCACCGTCAATTACGCTTCTACCTGGATAGAACCAAGCAAACGAGGAAATCAGAACAGCTCTTCCTGTCTTACGCGGAAGGGAAACAAGGCCTGCCAGTTTCCAAAGTAACCTTGTCTAGGTGGTTGACTTCTGTTATGTTGATTTACCAATTGAGGCATAAAGAGCTCCCTATTAAGCCCAGAGCTCATTCAACCAGAGCATTAGCCTCTTCAGTAGCCTTTGAGGCAAAATTGCCAATGGATTCCATTTGTGCAGCGGCCACATGGGCCTCTCCTCATACCTTCATTTCTCATTACAAGCTGGACATGACCTCTAGAAGTGTAGGGCTGATTTTGGTTCCACTGTACTCTAGTTTGTTCCATTGAGCCACCCAGAACTAAGGTGCTAGGGACGCCGTCCCATCCAGCAAGAATGAAGACAAGATTGACAACTTGACATTGAGAAGTTATGTACTTAACGTAACGTTCCATGTTAGTTGTCTTCTCGCCTTCTTTTTTGTATCCCACCCTCCATCCCCCTAGCCTGGCAAGACCGAGAGTATCTTCAGGGATGTGTTTATCATGAGAAGAGTTATCTCCTTAGCTACCTCTTTCCCTTTCTTGGTAACTCTTATACTCTTAAAAATCATGGTGGGGACATGTATGTCCATAGTGTTAGCTGTCAAACGAGATCTGGGTATATCACGCCTAGCACTATGGGACATAGGACAGCCTCGAGCCGGTAAAAATAGCTCTTGAGCTTTAGTATTAGGCCGAGTCGGAGCCGAGGTTCGGCTCCGAACCCATCCAGCAAGAAAGAAGGCGAGAAGACTACCACTAACATGGAATGTTATGGTAAGTACATAACTTCTCATTACACCAATTGGACGTTCATAGGCAATTACGTTTTTATTTAGATAGGACTAAGCAAACAAGGAAATCAGACCAGCTCTTCCTGTCCTATGCTGAGGGCAAACACGGCCTGCCAGTTTCTAAAGTAACCTTATCCAGGTGATTGTCCTCTATTATTACTTTGATTTATCAGCTGAGACATGAAGAACTCTGTGCTAAACCTAAAGGTCATTCCACCAGAGCGTTAGCTACTTCGGTAGCTTTTCAAGTAAGACTACCAATGGAATCTATTTGTGCTGCAGCCACATGGGCCACTCCTCATACTTTCATTTCACATAAGTTGGTTATGGCCTCTAGGAGTAGAGCTGATTTTGGTTCCACTGTGCTCAAGAGTCTGTTCCGATGAGCCACCCAGGACTAAGGTGCTAGGGATGCTGTCCCAACCAGCAAGAATGAAGGCAAGAGAGACAACTTAACATTAAGAAGTTATGTACCTACCATAATGTTCCATGTTAGTTGTCTTCTTGTCGCCTTCTTTCTCGCGTCCCACCCTCCATCCCCCTAGCCTGGATAGACCGAGAAGAGTCCCTTTTTTTTTTTTTTTTTTTTTTATTTATTTTTTTTTTTTTTTTGAGGCCTTCTTCCTCTGGCTGAGTCTTATCTCGGTTACGTCCTCCTCTGTCTTAGTACTGTAGGAAAACCTTGTAGTTTGGACAGGTGTCCTTGTATTTTCTATGGTGTTAGCTCTGCCAAACGAGATCTGGGTATCTAGCGCCAAGCATTGTGGGATATGGGGAGGCCTTGAGCCAGTAAATAGCTCTTGAGCTTTAGTAGATGGCCGAGTCAGAGCCGAGGATCGGCTCCAAACCCAACCAGCAAGAAAGAAGGCGAGAAGAAGACAACTAACATGGAACGTTATGGTAGGTACATAACTTCTTATTCTCTCTCTTTTGGATGGAGAAACCTGTTCCTGTAGGCATTCTTGCTTCTGTTTCCCAGGGTACTGATAAGTCAGGGCAGACAGACCTAGCATGATCCCAGTGACTCTGTGGCAGTTGTCCCATATCCTACCACAGATGGTAGGTCTCAGTCATGCCAATGAATCTGTATTCCATCCTGACCTGGCCACTCTCAATTTAAAAGCCTGGAGGACTGGATTTTGACACCAAGGAATGTCTCCTATCCCAAGAATGAGCTTTCCATTGTAAAGGAGACATGGAAACCCAATACCATAAAAAGCATGCTTGGCAGAATGGAAGAGATTTTCTCTGTTACAGCAAGAACACCATCCCTTCGTAGGCAGACACCAACTCAGTCTTTGAGTACCTTTCAAGCTTGTTGAGGCAGGTCTTTCCTACTCCAATATTATGAATTAAATGCATCTATCTTCTCGTATTACTTAACCATTTTCCATTTATCTTCTCAGACCCCCAAATGAAATTTTCCTTAAAGGGGTAATTCACTTCAGACCACCCAGAAGGAACCATATTCCTGCTTGTGATCTAAATTACGTGCTAGAGAAGCTTATCTTGCCTCTCTAAAGATGCTCACTTGGAATACCACTTTCCCTATAGCTGTCACATCAGCAAGGAGAGTCTCAGAGCTGCAAGGCCTCATCTAAAAAGAGCCTTTTACTGTTTTTCACTGGGGGTAGGGGTAATCCTTAGAACAAGCCCATCTTTTATACTCAAGGTGGTATTAGCACTTAGCATAACCGGGCTTGTCTACCTGCCAGTCCTCCCAAATCCACAGAACAGGGCAGAGCAACATCCTTACATTTCTGGATGTGCACATGCAAATCTGGTACTATTTAGATAGGCCAAAAACCCATAATAAAGCAGTTACTGATGGCTTTTGTAGAGGGTAAATTGAAAGACCCGTTTCCAAACAAACCATTTACAAACTGATAGCCAGCTGTGTTGCATCCTTTTACCCTCACCATGAAAAAAATTGTACCTGGGCATATTAAAGCTAATTCCAACAGGTGCAGGGCAACTACCACTGCGTACCTCAATGGAGCCCCTATCAAGCCATCCTAGAAGCAGCCACGTGTAACTCTGTGCACTGCTTACAAAATACTATAATTTAGGTAATGTCTCCAAGGCTAGAGCAGGGTTCGCTGCGGTCATCTTGTAAAACCTTGTTTCCTAGGGTCATAGAGATGACTTGCCACCCACTTGTTGGCTTTGGGAATCCTCCCAAGAATCAGTACTGCAACATTGACTACAAAGATCATAGTTCAGGTTGTGTCCCACTTGCCATAATTATAGATGTTTGAGTAGATCAGTATTGCAGTACATGTTCCCAACCTCCACCCCCTCGTTTTGTTAACTTTTTTCCCCATGCTGGGTGCAAGA
Organism: Protopterus annectens; assembly: GCF_019279795.1. Taxonomy (NCBI): domain Eukaryota; kingdom Metazoa; phylum Chordata; order Ceratodontiformes; family Protopteridae; genus Protopterus; species Protopterus annectens. The sequence continues at coordinate 1,354,973,966 of NC_056741.1, read as the reverse complement.
GGTAAATGAGCTCTCTCAGCAAGTAGTCCTCTTTTTTTTTTTCTTTTCTCAATCATCTCCACCTTTTTGCACATTAACATGAAATCATTTTAATTGACTCAAGGTCGGTCTCTCTCCAAGAGCAGGACCAGGGGCCATACAGGCCTAGAAGAAAGTTGCCCTTCATTCCCAGGGATGGCAATGTTTTTATATGCTTTTCCACCCTTTCCTCTGGCAACCAGGAATTAGGCCCAAGCAACAGTGGTTTTCCCTTTAGAATATGACCAAGGACATGCTCCCTCCCAAAATGGGTCTACTTGCACAGGACCAGGACTTGAATTGTTTGATACACCCACACCTTCAATGTTTTTTACTACCTAGATGATAGAATTGTTAATACCTATTAGGTGCCTTTTCTGCTGGTGTGCAGTAGGTATTAAAGAACACAAGAAATGTACTATAAAAATATATGGGTACGTGGAAGACTTTTTTTTCTTGTTGGTGCCAAATCAAGAACAAGGACACTTTCAAGCTATTGACCCCTGTATTTCTGTAGTATTTGTTATCTTCTGACCTTTATTACTCCTTTATCAAGTTTTATCTTGGGCCATTTTAGGTTGCCCCAGAGATCACCTGCTTTTTTTTTTCCCATACCTCAAGTGAGACACTCTGGAAAGGGGGTTTTACTTTTCTAGCCACTTTATATGAAGGCTGGATGTTTCTTGGGAATGTTAAACTGGTACTGTCTTGCACTGTTTTTCCTTTTGAATGAGGCTCTTTTTAAGATGTCCTACTCTTCTGTTGCAGTATTCATAACATGAGGGAGTTCCCCACAGTAGGCGACCCATTGTTGGCCAGTATACAAGAGTTTGCTATAGGGTAAGTGGTACATTGCATGTAGGCTGCAATCGGATGTCTGACGTAAAAGTGATTTACACGAGCAACATTCTCAGAACTTCTGTGGTGCCAGATCCGAACGCTAGATTCCAACATACGATCTCACTCAGTCATTTGCCATTCTTCAGTATTCAGGTAAGTGTCCCATTGGAGAATTGTTTTGACTTTTGCGGTTTTCTTTGGTTAGGGTTCATGTCATGCACGAGGGGCAAGTGCCAATGTGGACAACAAATGCCACACAAGGATGCCAATCTCCAATGCCTGATGTTCTTCGTGTTTCACTGTTGCAGTCATCACACTCTGGTTATCTGTCTGCAGGTAGCCCTCCATCGGCCCGAATACCAGAGACTTAGTATTTCTGCTTCAGTTGATGTGGCTTCAGGACTGACGTCAGGTCGTCAGGGGTATAAAAACAGGCAGCCGACACCATTACATCAGTCTTTCTTGCTGATGAGCCTGAAGCAGAAGCAGTTCACACGAGTGCTGGTCAGCCGCTACCTGAGTTTTTTTGTTTCTGAATTAAATCATCCTGAAGTCGTCTAAAGCCAAGTATCCTGTTGGGGACTCTCTTTTTCTTCATCTAACCGATGTCAGAAAAAGTTAATTGTCTTGACTGTGGAAAGCAAATACCACATTGAGATTTCCATTCTTACTGCGTCACCTGGTTAGGCCCAGACCACAACGTACCTCGCTGTCGGTTTTGTGCCTTGTTCAAAGCCCGAACTATTCGTTGTCGGGCCATTTATGTTGCCAAGTACTTTTGTTTATCTCCGTATTCCGAAATGGCTTTGGTAAGCCATCCAACTACAGATCTTCCAAATAAATGTAAGGATAAAGACAGAGACAGACCACACAGGTCCAAACCTGCCAACCACACTTCCGTTAAGCTAGTCGCCAGTTTGCCAGTACTCAGCGAGGTGCTTTCACAGCCCCTGATGTCCACTTCTATGGATTCCCAGGCCTCTACCGAGACACGTTCGGAGTCTGGTATGCCGCAACACTCTTCTTCGACTACAGGACCTGCGGATGTCTCTACCTTGGATGGGTCCGGAGCCGCTGAGCATGCACCGGCTTCTGCGGAAGTTCTTCAGACTGCCAATGCTCAACACAAACCAACCACTTTCGCGTCTTCAGTTCTGTCAAAAACTACCGAATTTCTAAGGCTTGGAGTACGTGCTACACCTAAAAAACTGACTACCAAAGCGCATGCACCTGCTTCCTTGCCACAGCATCAAATGTTTAAAATGGCAGAAGACCTTATTATGCTGATTAGGGGAAGTCATCCTTCCCCTGCTAAGAGAGAGAGACCTGTCCCCAGCAGCTTCAACAGACCAAGAGTCCGATGACTGTGAGGTATCTGATTATGAAGACGTACCGTTATCTGCTGCCCTCGGCTTCTCGTCCAGAGGATTTTTCTTTTGGTGAAACCTTGCACACTTTGAGAGCATTTCCACTGGGAATGCTAAGACTATCCTCAGTCCAAATAGAGACTCAGAGAATTTCTAGATTTACCACAACATAGGCTTTCAGCAATACCCCCAGTCTTGGATGTTCTGGATGATGTCTTTATGGAATCCTGTTCAACTCCTGATACTTTACCCCTGCTCCTAGGAAACCAGACCAGTACTACAGAGTACCTGATTCTCACAAATTCCTTTTCAAAAATCCTATTGCTGACCCAGAGGTCATCTCCCTGGGGCCTAAAAGTATCAAAGCAATCACAGCTAAGAATCCCCACCCCTTCGGACAGGGATTCTAGAGCTCTGGACAGATGGGGAAAGAAAGTATATACTTCTGCAACTCCCGCCATTAGGGCTTTGAATTGTTAGTTTCACATGCTGAAATACCAACAAAACATTATGGAACTTATTAAACAAAAAATAGCTACCTTTACAGACTGTGCAGAAAGTAAAGAATTGCATGAGCTTCTGCATTCTGCAAGTCAAGTCAGCAAGCATATATTGCATTGTGGCTTTGATGCCCTAGAATCATCTTGCAGTGCAGCAGTCACTAGTTCTCTACTGAGAAGGCATGCATGGCTTAAGGAGCAGACCTTGCCAGACCATGTCAAATCGGTTATTAGACGCTCCTTTGAACAAAGACGAGCTGTTTGGCACCAAAACAGAAGAGGTTCTTAAGGTGGAAGAAAAAGCTAAATCTATGCAGACAGTCAAAGAATTCCTGCAGTACAGCCTCCTAGATTCAGTAGGCATTGCCCCTCGAAACTTGCCCCCTCAAGGCCTTCTCAAATTAGACCCAGGGGAAACAGACCCACCACCACCACCACCACCACCAGACTACAATCTCAGGGTATGCAGAGATCTAAGCAATGGAGTGCCTCCATCTCTGAAGCAGGGTGTAATAAACCAACCCTTACAGAAAGAATTCCCAATGACTTCTCAACTCCACTCCCCACCTCTGCCCAACTGCTTGTGCCCCTGGGAGGAAAACTTGCCCTTCATGCAAAAAACTGGATTTCCATCCCCAAAGACCGATGGGTCCTCGACATTGTATCCCAGGGGTACAAATTTTACTTCCACTCACTGCCTACCCCAAAAGGGTTCCCAGACCTTCCTCCAAACCAGTGGGCAGAGGCACAAAACCAAGTTCAATCCCTGCTCTCTAAGGGCAATTCACCCTGTTCCTGCGGAATAGATAGGTCAAGGATTCTATTCCAGACTTTTCCTGTTACCCAGAAAAGAGGGCACTTGCCACCCAAGCCTAGAGCTTTCATTTCACAACACCTTCCTGGTGGTACCAAAATTCAAAATGCTCACCCTGCAGCAGCTTCTACCTATGCTAGCCAAAGATGCCTGGTTAGTCACCCTAGACTTAAAAGAAGCCTATCTGCACATCCTTATAAGGGAGTCATGCAGGAAATGTCTACGCTTCAGGGCAGGATCTATGCATTATCAGTTCTCTGCACTTCCCTTTGGCTTATCCACTGCTCCCAGAGTATTCACAAAATGCCTGGCTCCAGCCATTGCTTATTGCAGACAGAGAAATATTCAAATTTACCCATGCTTGGACGACTGCCTGATTCGGGCAGTCAGGAAATGCTGTTGCAGCACTTGACATTTGTTTAAAAAAAAAAAAAAAATCCTAACCTCCCTGGGGTACAGCATCAACGAAAAGAAATCAAAACTAGTCCACAGCCTAAAGATTGTATTCCTGGAAGCAAGCTTGGACAAGCATCCCAGATGGCATTCCTCGCTCCAGAAAAACAAGCTCATCTGTCAGACTATTTTACTCAAATGGCCACTAGAACCCAGCTATCCGCAAGGAAAATCCTGCAGGCCCTAGGGTTCATGGCCTCATGCATCCTACTAATTACATATGCCGTACTGCATATGAGGAAACTTCAGTGGTACTTAAGTCTTTGGTACCAACATTCTCAGGAACTGGAAACGGTTATTCCTCCTAAGGACAGAGTTTTTTTGGTGGGCAGCAGCATGCAACCACAACAAGGGACTGCCCTTCAGTCAACCCCATGCCGCCAAGATCCTAACCACAAATGCATCAGACTATGCCTGGGGGGCACACTTGGACAGCAAGTGCATGTTGTGCATGCTCCCACTGGAGCCAAAGTCAAATTCATCTGCACATCAACCAAAAAGAGATGCTAGCTGTGCAGCATGCTCTGACAGCTTTCAGATCCCTACTGTCACCAGGATAACTGCTAATAAAAAACAGAGCACCACAGTTATGTGATACATCAACAAGCGGGGGGAACCCGCTATTACCCACTCTGCAGGCTAGCTATGGCCCTGTGGAACACGGCCTTGGACAATGCAGGTCAATCTGCAAGCTCAGTTCCTGCCAGGCAAACAAAACTCACTGGCAGATGACTTAAGCAGAAATCTCCTAGACCCACACAAGTGGCAACTAGAGCCCAGCACCTTCAACCTTCTGATTCAGAAATGGGGGACCCCAGAGTTGGATCTTTTTGCCTCCCCCTGCGATCAGCTCAGCAAATTCTGCACCCGGACACCTCACAGCAGGGCCTGGAAAGTGGATGGGCCCTATCCTTCCAGTGGGTAAATCGATCAATCTATGGCTTCCCCTTCTCCCAAGAGTATTGCTCAAGATAAGACAGGACAGACCACGGACAATTCTGATTGACCCGGACTGGCCACACCAGCACTGGTACCCACTCCTGCACAGCCTGTCACCGGTGCCACCCTGGCACCTACACCAGAACCCAGCCCTGCTCTCTCATCAAGGGGGACAGATCTTGCATCCACAACTGCAAACCCTAAATCTTGCAGCCTGGCTTATTCATTGAACTCTCCCTCAGTAACCAGCCTAAGCAAGCAGGTGCTGGACATAATTCTTGAAGCCAGAAGACCCAGTGCAAGGAAATCCTATGCTGAGAAGTGGTAAAGGTACTGCTCCTGGATCCAGTCTAAAGGAGAGGACACAACTCTGCCCTCCCTGCCTCTAATCCTGGATTACTTAGCAGATCTACTCCACAGAGGCCTATCCTTCTCCTCCATTAAGATCCATGCCTCTGCCATTTCGGCTCATTACAACACTGAGCCACCTCTTTTCTCTCACCCTCTTATCAAACAGTTCCTGAGAGGGGCAACAACTTAAGGCCACCTAGGAGAGCACCTATCCCTGCTTGGGACCTTAACTTTGTACTGGAAAAGCTCACGCTTACCCCCCTTTGAGCCTGCAGTGTCAGCAGAGTTAAAATTCCTCTCTTGGAAAACAGCGTTGCTTCTTCTGGCCATCACTTCAGCTAGAAGAGTGTCAGAGCGACAAGCACTTATGGCTGTGGAACCCTTTATTATTTTCCATGCTGACCAGGTTTCCCTCGGGACTTAAACCTTCCTTTATGCCTAAAGTGGTGTCCACTGTGGCTCTCAACCAATCTGTCCATTTGCCAACTTTCTTCCCTAATCCTCAAAATAAAGGAGAAAGGATCCTGCACTCCTTGGACGGGCACAGACAGCACAGATTCTACCTTGATAGGACTAAGCCCTTCAGGAAATCTGACCAGTTACTATTCAGCAAGGCCATTTCAAACCAAACTGTTTCCAAACGGATAGCTCACTGCATCCATTTCTGCTACAAGCACCGTGGGAAACCAACCCCTCTGGGTCAGAACACACTGCACTAGGGAAACTTCCACCTGTACAGCATTCCTCAGGGGAGTCCCCTACCAGGGACATCATGGAAGCTGCTACCTGGAGTTCTGTACACACCTTCACCAAGCATTATCAACTTCCTATCTTTTCCAAATCCAGTGCAGGTTTTGCAACAGCAGTCCGGAAAGGCATACTAGCCAGCCCAAACTCCTCTTTACTGCCTCCACCCGTCTTCAGCTTTGGGAATTTACCAAAGTGTGATGACTGAAACAGTGAAACACGAACATAGTACAGTTGTGTACACTTACCATAAATGTAGATGTTGTAATATATTCACTGTTGCAGTCCTGGTTTCCCTCCCTCCAGCCCCCTTGTCTCTCTCCTCTCTATATTACTCACCCCTTTTTGGAGTATTGGTATTTACTTTTTACTGGTGATGTTTTCCCCACCATAACTTAGCTCCTTGTTTGGGAGGCTCCTGACATTTAGGGCAAGAAAAAAATGATGTAATGCCGTTTGCTGCCTGTTTATACCCCTGATGACCTGACGTCAGTCTTGGAGCGACAGCAGCCGACGCAGAAATACTAAGTCTTTGGTATTTGGGCCGACTGAGGGCTACCTGCAGGCAGATAACACAAGTGTGATGACTGCAAAAGTGAATACACTCAAACTTCTACATTTATGTTAAGTGTAGACAACTGTACTTTCTGCCTAGGCCCAAACCACAACTCCTGCTCTGTTTCTCAGGCATTTGTCCCAAAGATTTTATGGAGTAGATTATCCTCCCTAGCTTATCTGTCTTGAGAATCAAAGCTTAAAGCTGCTAGCAGAAAGTGCTATGGGAGGGATCCACAGGGCCTGGGGCAGTCTGTTTTGATGTGGTAGGCCAAAAAGCAATGGCCTGAACCTTCTGCTATGCCTCTGGATAACAGCGTCTCTCAAGGCAGAGGACAGCCCAGAGACATTGCCTGGTTCACAGCTCAGATCTGCAGATTGAGCCTGATAGCCAGGCCACCTTGGATCCGAGCATTAGCATGTTGTCAGAGGCTAAGCAGCATCCGTGTCAGATGTCTAAGGGGGACCATGGCTCATGATTACTGAAGGCACTAAGGGGATTTCACAGATCCTTGTTAAGGAAGACGTAGATTCTGACCTGATTGAATGTAGGCCTAAGTTGGGCCCTCCTACCCCACATAAAGCAGATATGCATGGTAAAAATAATCCCCCCAAAAAAAGCATTTGTCTCCACCAAAAAAACATGTTAGCGATTGGCAGCAATTCACTGAGGGCCATTTCAGTGCCCTTATGTCATGTAGGCCTCCTCCAGGTTTTACAGCCCCCCCACCCCCACCCACCCAGTACTCTCTCTTCACTTAAAAGTACTAGGAAAAAGGATAAATTGGAGGAAGAATCTTATATATACATTAGTACTAGGCTAACTGGTCTTGAGACAGTTTTTAAACTTGGCCAATTAACCAGTGTGAGACAAACCCTGTACCTTGTGTTTGTATGGTAAACACTTTAACCATTATGCCAGATCTCCGATCCCTTTCCCCTTGGATTATGCCTTCCCAGAGGAGGAATCAAATGGTACGGGCTATCCCCTGGAAGACCTGTCCTTTGGAGACACCCTAGCTAAGATGAGAGACCATTTTAAATGGGATAGCAGTATAGCACCCAAGTATGCAAAGTACAAAAAAGATGCTATTACAGATGGATTCACCTAGTCCATCAGTTATCCCTTCTGTCTTGCCAACGTTTCTTGATGCTTTTGCCTCCGCTTCACAGGCACCAGATGTTCTTCGTGTTTCACTGTTGCAGTCATTACATTTGGCTAATCTGCTCGCAGGTTGCCCTTAGTCGGCCTGAATTCCAAAGTCTTTGGTCCTGCGTCGGTTGCTGTCTACTCTTCCATGACGTCAGGTCATCGGGAGTTTAAAACATGCAGCCGACACCATTTTCTTTAGACTTTCTTGCCGCGCGGTGCCCGAAGCAGAAGCATTTCGCAAGTGCCGGTCGGCCGACTACTGAAATATTCGAGTTTGAGTTTCAGAACTGAAGTCTTCACTAAAGCTAGGTACCCCGTTGGGGAAACATTTTTCTTGCTTTTTACCGATGTCAGAAAAAGTTAATTGTAACAAAAAGGAACCAAACAGGAAAACTTATGAACTTCCTTGGGTTTTAATAAATCCACCACCAGGCAAGCAAAGAACAGGACGTAAAAAACAGCAAACACGCCAAATCTGTATTAACGCTATTCCACAACTGCGTTTTCGTTTCACCATATCACTTCATCAGATAGAAAACATCAAATTAACAAGATTCTTTTATATCTTAGTTAATTAGAATCAATCCAATTAGGTTCAATTTGAAACTCTTTTGACCATTTTAAATATATGTAATTTATTTGATTCATTGATATTTTTAAAATTTTAAAAGGATGTATTTATATATTAATTAAGATGTATTGTAATTTACCTGCACTAGTTTCACTTTAAAATAGCAATCCGACTACCGAGTACATAAAAAAAGCAAAGAAAAGGACAGAGAAAGGCAGTCAAGATTACAGATGACAAATCTTCTCCTAAGCCAGTCGCCGGTTCGCCAGTACTCAGTGAGATGCCTTCGCAGTCCCTGATACCTGCTACCTTAGAGTTGCAGGCCTCTACCGATACCCATGTGGAGTCTGGCCTGCCGCAAGATACTCGAGGTATTGGACCGACGGATGTATCTCCCATGGATGGGTCCAGAGCCGCTGAGCAGACACCAGATTCTGAGGGTGTATTCAGACATCAACATTTGTACATCAAACCAATGACAGCTGCAAAACCAAAGACAAAAGCAACTTCTAAAACTAAAAAAGACGACGCATGAGCCATGTGCACAGACCTCCATGCCTAAAAAACAGATGATCAAAATGGCTGAAGACCTCATTACCTTGATCAGGGGTACCTATCACCCTCCAGATAAGAGGCCTAGGCAAGACACTGAGTATGCATCTTCAGATCAGGTTTCTATTTCTTCTGATTCCTCTTCTGATCAGGAATTATCTTTACCTCCTTATGAGGATTCTGATGATGAGGAGTCTATTCCATCTGCATCTCCTCCTGAGGATTATTCATTTGGAGAAACCTTGCATAATTTGAGGAAGCATTTTCACTGGGGGAGTCAAGACTTCTCAGAATCAAAAAAGAGGCTCCGTGATTTCCTTCTCCCTCAGCACAAGCCTTTAGCCATTCCCCCTGTTTTAGACATAGGTTCATACTAGGCTGTCTGCCCTAGGGCATTTATAAGCCTAGCCAGTGTGCGTTTGGCTTTTGCCACCCATTTTAAATTAATTTTGCTATGCCCTTTTTCGAGGTTAGTATAATGTGCCTCTGTCTAACAGTGACACAGAAGTGATACCCGGGGTAAACCTACGATCTCCCATCCACTCATCAAGATTCCTCTTGCAGAGAGTCAATGAGGGACTCTGCCAAACCTGGACTGGGATTTTAGTCCAGAGTGAAGGGAGCCTCTGGGTTATGAGTCTGTCCATCCAGTATGTCCTATTTATTTCAGCGCTGAGGTTCAAGTCTCTCGAGCGCGTAGCTCGATGGGATTTGGATTTTCTGAGGTGCAGCATGTCCATTAATTCCGGGTTGGACATGGCTTTATACGTCAGGCACAGATTGCCTCTGAGCAGGTGGTATGCTACTGAGTAGAGCTGGAGTTTCTTTAACCGGGCAGCATATGGCATCTGTTTGAGCCCTTTGATCCTCTTGGTGAGGTACTTTTGGGGTCTTTCCAGTTGCTGCAGGTGTCTGGTAAGGTACATCCCAAAAGGGGCATTGTACTCAATTATGGGCCTGATGAGGGATGAGTAGAGAGGCACGATGACCTTCCCTGATCTAATGTGAATCCCTTCATGATTAGGTGGGCTATATAAAATGTTTTTCTAACCACTTTGGCCACGTGGTTGTCAAATAAGAGATTGCTATCAACTTGGGTCCCCAGGTCCCTAATTACTTCTTCTGTACTTAATGGATTACCACCTATGTGGTAATTTGTGGGCACTTTGTTTTTGCCAAAGGGGATGGCTATACACTTTTTGGCTTTTAGCTTGAGGCCATGGCTCTGGCACCAGTTGTCTGTTTCTATGAGGCCCTTTTGGAGGATGTTTGTGTCGGCTGGAGAGTCTATTATGGCGCCCAGTTTGCAGTCATCTGCGAACTTGGTCAGCCACAGTCCTTCCATGTTGGCCTGTACCTCCGAGAAATATATACCGAACAAGAGAGGTCCCAGGACTGAGCCTTGTGGGGTGCCAATTGTAACTGGTTTGGAGTTTGACATGGCTCCAGCAATTCTAACCATGGTGGGTTCTGTCCTTGAGCCAGTTTGCAACCCATCTAGTGACATAGTGGTTTATATTTAAGCTGGCGAGCTTATCTATAATGCCCGAGTGGGGTATTGTATCAAAGGCTTTCGCGAGGTCCAGGTAGGCTGTGTGGACCACTTTCCCCTCGTCAATGGCCTTGGTGACTGTTTCAAAGAAATCAACCAGGTTTAAGAGGCAGGATCTGCCCTTAACAAAGCCGAACTGGGTAGGATCCAGTGTCTGTAGGTCCCCAATATCTTTATTTATGAGGTCCATGATGATCCTTTCCATAGCTTTGCAGACCAAGCTAGTCAGGCTTATGGGGCGATAATTTCCAGGATCCGTTGAGGCACCACCTTTGTGGAGAGGGACCACTGTTGCTGTACGCCACTCTTTTAGGTACATATCCTGTGGTAAGGCTGAGATTGAACAGTAGGTTTATGTTTGTGTTTAGCTCTTCTTGGAGTTCATGTAGGACGCAGCCCGGGACACCGTCTGGTCCCATTGATGCTGTGTTTTTTGCTTTGGAGAGGGCAGCTCTTATCTGAGCATCTGAGATGTCAGGGGGGGCAGCACTCTGCTGGGATAGATATTTGCCCTTTTGGTGGGGGGGGAGAAGTTTGCGCTGAACCTGTCAGCTAGGATGTTGGCAATGTCTGTAGGGTTGGTGTATTTTTTGTCATTTTGGACTAATTCTGAGCATATCTGGGAATTCCCACCCAGGTTCCTAACATAACTAAAGAAAGCCTTGTGATCATCCTTAGTGTCCTGTGCAATTTTTCTCTCGAAGCTGGCCTTAGACTATTTTGAGTGCCCGTAGTTGTTTGCTAATACTGATCAGAGATGTCTTCCATTTTTGGGATTTTGCTCTGTCATGTAGTAGCTTCCTCCTCCTATTGTATAGTTTGTTTATGGCTGGGGTCCACCAGACAGGACGTCTGCCTTTGGAGGATTGGGTCTTGGTTTTATTTGGGATTGTGCATGATCCGTGCATTCCTGAAGGTGTTCATAGAATGCATTTATAAAGGATTCTGCAGTCTGGGCCGTTTTTTCCACAGGCCCGGGGGCTTTGAAGGATTCCACCTCGGTTTTGAGGAGTGTGAAATTTGCTTTAGAGAAGTTTTTCACTGTGGTTTTCAGGGTGGGGTGTGGAGTCGGGATGTGAATATCCAGTGAGATTAGTTTATGGTCTGATCTTACCAGTGAGGGATACACTTCTGGTCTGGAGCATAGAGTCCCCATGTTGGTGATGATCAGGTCCAGTATGTTTTCCCCTCTTGTGGGAGTGGTAACAAGTTGTTCCATAGCATTTGAGTTTATAAATTCTAGGAACCTTTGGGCTAGGGTTTTGGAGCTAGAGTAATGCTCCCAGTCTATGTTTGGGTAGTTGAAGTCGCCCAATATAATGGTGTTTGGAGAGACCTTCATATTTTCCGGTGTTCTCAGGAAGTGGATGATGTGTTTTCTGAGTCAAGCTTGACCCCCGACCCCTTACCTCCGGCTCCCAGTAAGCCTGACAGATATTACCGGGTCCCTGACTCATAAATTTTTATTTAGAAACCCTTCTGCTGATCCTGAAACTATTTCACAGGGTCCAAATGGAGTTAAGGCCTCAACAGCAAAACCCCTACCCCCTCTGACAGGCATTCAAGGGCACTGGACAGATGGGAAAAAAGGTTTATACATCTGCAACCTTGTCAGTCAGGGCCTTAAACTGTCAATTTCATATGCTTAAGTACCAACAACATGTTATGGGATTGCTGAAACAGAAAATGTTGATTTTAAAATGTGCAGAAAATAAAGAATTGCAGGAATTATCGCATGCAGCTGAACAAGTTGGAAAGCATACTTTGCAGTGTGGTTTTGGTTCTTTGGAGGCCTCCTGCAGGGCCGCAGTTACTGGATCTATGATTAGGAGGCATGCCTGGTTAAAGGAACAAAATTTGCCTGACCATGTTAAAGCTAAATTGCTAGATGCACCTTTACAGCATGATTCTCTGTTTGGTATTAAGGCAGAAGAGGTTTTAAAGAAAATGGAAGACAAGGCTAAGTCTATGCAAACTGTTAGACTTCTTACAAGTGCAGCCACCCAGATTCAGTAGACACTGGCCTACAAAAAATTGGTCCTTTCCTGTGTCAGACAAAGCTCAGAGTGGCAAATCCAGACGCCCTAAGGGTTCCAGATACAAGGCGCAAGACTCCTACATGTCAAAGCAATGGGGCGCATCCACCTCCAAATCTGGAGGAGATAAAGCGCAAACCTACAGAAAGCAATTCCAATGACTTCCCTCTACCTAAACCAATCACTTATCTTTTGGCAGCTCCCATAGGGGGAAAATTAGCACTTTTTGCTCAAAATTGGCAGTTGTTAACCCAGGACAAGTGGGTACTAAACATCGTATCACAGGGATACAGATTCCATTTCCACACTCTGCCAATGACAAATGGTTGCCCAGATCTGCCAAAAAAAATCAGTGTGCAGAGGCACAGAAACAGGTTATGTCCCTCATGGATATGGGGACCATTCAGACAGTACCAGAACAGGAAAAAGGACAAGGTTTTTACTCTACTGTTCTTGGTACCCAGAAAGGACAAGGCCTGGCAGCCAAATTATATTTATCAATTTTGAACACATACCTAGACATTCCAAAATTTAAAATGCTCACTTTGCAGCAGCTTCTGCCCATGCTGGGCAAGAATGCTTGGCTGGTGACTTTAGACCTAAAAGCGACATACCTGCATGTCCCAATAAGACAATCATGCAGAAGATACCTCAGATTCAAGGCTGACTTAATGCATTACCAATTCCTGCACTGCCCTTTGGTTTATCTACTGTGCCCAGGGTCTTTACAAAGTGCCTGGCACCAGTAATTGCTTTTTGCAGACTAAGAAGTATACAAATATATCCTTACTTGGACGACTGTCTCATTCAAGCAGGGAACAAGGACACTCTTCTACGACACCTGGCATTTGTGAAAAGGCTTCTAACCCGCCTAGGGTACACAATAAACGAAAAGAAATCACAACTGGTACCCTCTAAAAAAGATAACATTCCTGGGTGCAAGCTTGAATACAACTGCCCAGATGGCTTACCTCACGCCAGGCAAAGGCAGCTGACTGTGTACTTCAAACTGATGGCAACAAAAACCCTGTCTTCTGCAAGACAAATTCTGCAGGCTCCGGACTTCATGGCATCCTGCATCTTACTAATTCCATATGCAGGAATGCTTATGAGGAAACCTCAGTGGTACCTAAAAAAGTTTATGGAGTCAACATTCACACCGTCTGGAAACAGTGATTCCTTTCATTTCCTGCCTGCAACAGGAGTTTCTATGGTGGGCAAAGGCCTGTCACCAAAACATGGGACGGCCCTTCACTCTACCCCCTGCAAGCCAAACCTTAACAGATGCATCAGATAATGCCTGGGGGGCCACATGGCAGGAAGATGCATTCAGGGCATATGGGCACCAAAACAAATGCATCTACATATCAACCAGAAAGAGATGCTAGCTGTTCAAAATGCCCTAACAGCCTTTAAGGACTTATGTCATCCAGGACAACTAATGATAAAGATGGACACCACCACAGTCATGTGGTATATAAACAAACAAGGGAGCACACACTCATACCCCCTTTGCAGATTAGCCATGGCACTGTGGGACACAGCTTTGACCTACCAAATACATCTTCAAGCTCAATCCCTGCCAGGAAAACAAAACACTCTGGCAGACGATTTAAGTAGAAACTTTATGGATCCTCACGAGTAAAGTTATCATTTGAAAAGATTCTGCACAAGGACTTATCACAGACAAGCATGGAAAGTGAACGCCCTATCCTTCAGTTGGAAAAACCCATCAGTTTACACCTTTCCTCCTCTGCCTCTTCTACCCAGGTTCCTCCTAAAAGTCAGACGAGAGAAGCCGAAGATATTAATTGCCCCAGACTGGCCCCGCCAATACTGGTACCCAGTCCTAAGGAACTTGTCTCAGTACCCAGCTTGGACCTTGCCTCAAAGACCACAACTACTGTCCCAGCAAAACAATCAGATCCTGCACAATCAACTACAGACCCTGAACCAGGCAGCATGGCTAATCATGTAATCATACAAACGACACCTCTCAGTAAAGCTGTGATGGATGGAAGCCAGAAGGCCTAGTAGTAGAAAATCTTACGCTGACAAATGGAAGATTTTCTGTGCTTGGATTCAAGCACAAGGAACTGATACAGCAGAACCACATATTCCTCAGATATTACAATACTTAACTGAGATGCTTGACAAAGGCCTATCTTTCTCATCAATCAAGATCCATGCCTCTGCCATTTCGTCTCATTACAAAACAGAGCCACCAATCTTTTCTCATCCTTTGACTAAAGCAGTATCTTAGAGGAGCCAAAAATGTAAGGCTGCCTAGAAGATCACCATTACCTGCATGGGACCTCAGTTATGTGTTGGAAAAGCTCACCCTGCCTCCATTTGAACCAGCTGCTACCATGGAAAACAGCTCTGCTACTAGCTGTTACTTCAGCAAGAAAAGTTTCAGAGCTACAGGCCCTCATGGCTATAGAGCCTTTAATCATATTTTACCCAGACAGGGTATCTCTGAGGACAAATCCTACTTTTATGCCTAAGGTGGTTTCCAGTGTGGCTCTTAACCAAACAATTCATCTGCCAACCTTTTATCCAAATCCACAGAACAAGGGAGAGAGAAGTCTGCATTCCTTGGACGTACACAGGCAGCTAAGATTCTACTTAAGCAGGACTAAAGCTCTAAGAAAAACTGAGCAATTACTAGTGACATATATGCTGCAGGTTCAGAGGGCAAGGCTATTTCGAAGCAGGCAATTTCAAAGTGGATAAGCCACTGCATCCGTTTCTGCTACTTACACCATGGTAAACCTGTGCCCAAGGGCATTAGGACTCATTCCACCAGAGCTGCAGCTACTTCAGCAGCCTTTCTAAGGGGAGTACCAACCAAAGACATTCTAGAGGCTGCTAGTTGGAGTTCTGTTCACACCTTTACAAAGCGTTCTCATTTGCCTCTCTACTGTAAATCCAGAGCAGGCTTTGCCATTGCAATTCTGCAGGGCCTTATAGCTGCTCTTAATGCTGTTTAGCTCCAGGCCCCATCCATAGCTTTGGGGTTCTACCCAAATGTAATGACTGCAACAGTGAAACACGAAGAACATAGTACAGTTGTGTACACTTTCCATAAATGTAGATGTTCGAGTGGATTCACTGTTGCAGTCCAGGTTACCCTCCCACCATCCCCCTGTCATTCTGGAGTTTCTTTCCTTCTTTCCTTCTCTATCTTCTACAACCTATGTGATATATTTGCTTGTAGTAAAGGTAAAGTTTGTATTGATGTGTGTGTGTGTGTGTGTGTGTATATATATATATATATATATATATATATATATATATATATATATATATATTTTTTTTATTTATTTATTTATTTATTTATTTTTTTTTGCTACCTTTTTGGGGGCACCTGACATCGGGGGCAAGAAAAACTAAAGAAAATGGCATCTGCTGCATGTTTTATACCCCATGACGACCTGACGTTATGGAAGAGGAGACAGCAACCGACGCAGGACCCAAGACTTTGGAATTCAGGCCAACTGAGGGCAACCTGCCAGCAGATTAACCAAATCTAATGACTGCAACAGTGAATACACTCTAACATCAACATTTATAAGTGTACACAACTGTACTTTTACATGCGATGTCGCATGTAGAACTGGTCTTACATCGATCATAAAAATGACATCCAGTATAAAGCAGACTTTGGAATGTACCAATTCTCAGAACTTTTCTGCCGCCAGTCAGATCGTCTTCTCCAGTTGCTTGTCAGAGAAGTAGCGAATCCCGATCAGATAAGTGCCGTTTTTTTTTTTTTTTTTTTTTTCCTTACTGCTTTTCTTCCTGCTTTGTTTTTTTTAGGTTAAATGTCAGCTAGGAAGAGCAAATGTCCATGTGGAAGGCAAGTTTTACATAAGGACTCTCATGACCTTTGTCTGTTCTGCCTAGGTCCTGACCACGACCATACTATTTGCATGGCCTTTGTCCCCAAGACCATGTGTAGCTGGTTAGCTTCTCTTAATTTGTACCTTGAAAGCCCAGTGCCTTAAACGTCTCACACGCGATATGAAAGGTACATTGGGCCCTTCAAGTGAGCTGCTAAGAAGGCCAGGAAATCTAGGCCTGAATTATCCGCTGCTCCTCCAATTCCAGACATCTGTCCCAAGACTGATGGCCTGGAGACCGTTTTTTTTTTTAGTCTGTAGGCGCTCCTTCCACAGGTACCGATGTGGGGGCTGTGAGGGATCCTACCAGCACGTCCTCTGGGGATAGGCAGGTGTCCATTCCAGACACGAGGGGGACCTCTGTTCATTGTTACTGAAGGCCTGCGTGACATTCCACAGATCATTGTCTGAGATGTTGTTCCTTCTGACATTGTTGAGTGTAGGCCGTCTTTGGGCTCATCATCCTTCCACAGCATGGATGTCCCTCAAAACAAAAATTTAAAAACCTGAAAACTAAGCATGCTTCTCCTGCCTCCCAAGAACTGCTGGTGGATTGGCAAGCATTCCCCAGGCCTGTTCAACACATTTATGGCCCTGAGACAATCTGGTCTCTCCTTCCCTTCTCCTCTTGCTCCACAAGAGAGGATTTCTGAGGAGCTTTCATCAGATTAAGGGAATTCTTCTGGGGAGGAATCTCTGGCTTATTCTGCTCAAATTTCATCTCCTTTGGGATATGCTTCCCCAGAAGAATCAAATGAGACCGATTCCCCTGGAGAGGATAGTTCTTTAGGGGGAAACCATTGTTAAAATGAGGGAGTTCTTCCAATGGGATTGTTCTCGGGTGTCAGACATCCAAAAAAGATGCAACCTCCTGCAAATGGACTCCCCTTCCCCATCTGCCATAGCCATTGTTATGCCAGTTTTCCTGGATGCATTCTCTGTAGCTTCTAAGTGACCTGACTGTCAGCCTCCTACCCCTAAAAGGCCAGACAGGTTCTATAAGGTGCTAGAGGATTCCAAATTTCTTTTTAAATGTCCCTCTGCAGACCCTGCGGCAGCTTGAGTCTGCTGACAAGGTCTCCAAGGTGCTGCCTTCCTCTTCCCTGCTCCCTTCAGACAGAGTAGTTATGGAGAGTCTGGGGAAGAAAATTTATACATCAGCAACTCTGACATTACTTTTTGGCCCTTCTTTCGGCACTGGTAAGCTACTTTCAGAGCTCCCAGACTCTACTGCAGTGGCTGTTATCCTCAATTTTTAACTCCTCTGCTGAAGTTACACGTCATTGTATAAAGTGTAGCTGCGATGCTGTGGAGGCATCAGCCAAGAGCTGCTGTATCTGGGTCCGTTCTCATGAGCCTGGTTACATTAAGGCAAAAATCATGGATTCCCCACTTTGATAGCAAGGCATTATTTGGTACCTCTGCTACAGAACTCAAGTGTTTACAGGAAAAGGGCAAAGAGCTGCAAGACTTTAAGCACATTTTTGTGACCCTGTTCCAAGATTTGAGAGAAACTGCCATACTAAGACCCCCTTTGTAAGGAAGTCTTTCAGACCCCAGTCTTCAAAGACAAAAAGAGATTCTAGGAAGCAATTTTTCTCCAAATCTTCCACAACTCCTGCTGCTCAGAAAAAGCCTTTTCAGGCAAAGCCAGGTAGTGAGACTACTTATCTCCTTGCAGCCTAACTCCTCTTTCCCTTTCTCTGCTTGGAAATAGATCACCCAGCACTCTTGGGTTCTCTCCATTGTCCTTCAAGGATACTTTATGGTGTGCAAAACACCTCCTCCCTTCAGGGGTATTCCACAACCTCCAAGGGAGCAGCTGGAACTCTCTCCCCAGGTCATTTCCAGTTTTCTCTCTCAGGGCACCATTCAAGAGGTCCCACACTCCCAAGTAGGAAGAGGGTTTTACTCCAAGATGTTCCTGGTCCCCAGGAAGGATGGTCCTTGGAGACCCATCCTAGACTTATCCCATCTAAATACTTTCCTGGAGGTTCCCACTTTTCGCATGTTAAACTTGCCCACTCTTCTACAGCTCACCCTTCTTCAGGCCTTTATGGTGTCTCTAGACATCAGAGATGCTTATTTTCATATTCCCATCCATCCAAGGTTCAGGACGTATCTTTGCTTTGCTATTGCTTCCTCACATATGCAGTTTTTTGCCTTCCTTTTTGGATCACCTGTGGCCCCAAAGGTCTTCACAAAGTGATTAGCTGCTGCTGTAACCTTTTGCAGGCTACAGGGCATACAAATTTTTCCATATATGGACGATCTGCATGTTCAGACACCCTTCAGGAGAATCTTCTCTCACTGTGTAGCTCTTGTAGGGTCTAGGATTCACTATATCAACTACCAAAAATCTGCCCTGGTTCCTTCACAAGACCACGTTTTCCAAGGATGCAGGATCCAGACAGGATGTTGGCTTCCTTACCACCAGAAAAGGTCCTGTCCCTCACATCCTACTTCCAGGCCTTCCCCTTCAACCCTGGCTGCCAGGGATTTCTTTTTCCCTTGGGGCTTATGGCATCCTCTATTCCCATGCTACCATTAGCCAGGTTACACATGAGGAATTTCCAGTTGTCCGTGAGAACAGTTTGGATACAACACTCCAATCCACTGGAGTTTGTAATACCCCCTGTACTCTGCCTGAAAAAGGAACTAAACTGGTGGATTTAGCAGGTTACAAGGAATCCAGGCTTGCGCTTACAGCCAGCTCCTTCCACTCAGGAGCTGTACACAGATGCTTCGGACTTGGGATGGGGAGCAGCCCTTACCTCGTGAAGGGGCATAGATATGTGGTCCCGTCTGAGAAGAGGAAGTACATCAACATAAAGGAGACGAGACCCTGATTTTCACTCTACAAATCTTCAAACCCTTTCTTCTCCCAGGTGCCCTGAAATGGTTTACAGACAGTACCACAGTCCTGATATGTCAACAAGCAGGGAGAGACCACATCTTATCTCCTGTGCAGACTAGCTTGCTCTCCAAGCCTGGAAGTTAGCCACCCAGAGTCAGCTCCACCCTCCAGGGAGGTGTACATTCCTTTGACTCAAAATGTGGCAGACGCATTGAGCAGGTCCATGACTCAGTCCTACAAATGGATGTTACACATGGATGTATTTCTGGACATGGTCCGTCAGTGGGGTACACCTCGGGTAGATCTCTTCACCTCTCCCATGAACAGACAACTTCTCATGCTTTTCTCCTGGAAGGGGATGTTTTTATACGCATTCCTCCCCTTCCCACTTCTCCAAAAGGTGCTTTTGAAAATTCAGCTGGAGCAACCAAACATCTTGCTGGTGACTCCCCTTTTGGCTAAGGCAGCTGCAATCATCAGAAGTTACCCCACAGAGTGTACCTACTCACACAGGACAAGGGATCTCTAATAACCTACAGATGTGAACTCTACAACTGACCCTGTGGGTGATAGGGTTTTGATTCCTTTCAGACACATTTTCTCTGTGGATGTTCTGCAGGAGGCCAGAAAACACAATTACTAGATAATCCTATATTTGCAAATGGAAAAAGTTTTTCATCTGGTGTTTTTCTAAGGATTTCAACCACTACTGGTGGATGCTCCAGTGGTTCTGGCCTGTGTGAATTATTGAAGAGTGGGCTGTCATACTCTTCAGTAAAGGCTCATCTTTCCACGCTGTCAACATGTCTGCCTCTGCCTCCCCCATTAGCTTCCAGGCTTGAAATTAAACTTTTTTTGAAAGGCGTCCTTCATATTAGACCACCAAGGAAACCAGTTTCTTTTCCTTGGGGTCTTAATTTTGTAATCGAGAAACTTACCCTGGCCCGTTTTGAGCCAGCGAGTTCCTGTTTTTTCTGCAGCACTGTACCTGGAAAACAGTTTTTGTGGCCATTACTTCTGCTAGATGTTTCTGTGAACTTCAGGTACTGAAGTCTTCTTCCCCCTTCACGGTTTTACCACAAGCATAGGGTCTCTCTATGCACTAATCCATTTTTTTATGCCCAATGTGGTTAATGGACTGACTGACAACTCCTTTATCTTCCCACCTTCTTCCCTTCTCAGTCATTTAGTGAGAAGATCTTGCACACCTTAGATGTTCATAGGCAAGTCCGATTTTATTTGAATAAAACCAATAATCCAAAAAAGGAGTGATACAACTCTGAAAAACCAATAATCCACAAAAGAGTTGTATAGGAAATAAAACTGCCACAATCTCAGTCCAAAAACGTTGCCGTGAATGAATATAAATGAGTTCAAGTCCAGCACTGAATTTATTAACGCTCTTTTATTAACAAACTGCGTTTTCGTCCCAACACATTAGGACTTCATCAGATACCAAACGTTGCAAATACCAGCATACAAAGTAAAACTTGAAGACTTTATTGTGAGCGCTTTTGCGGCGGACTCAACCCCGCTTCATCAGACAAAAGACCCAAGACAAAAGTTTGTTAATAAAAGAGCGTTAATAAATTCAGTGTTGGACTTGAACTCATTTATATTCATTCACGGCAACGTTTTTGGACTGAGATTGTGGCAGTTTTACTTCCTATACAACTCTTTTGTGGATTATTTATTTGAATAAAACCAAACCAATTAGGATATCTGACCGCCTGTTTGTCTCCTATCACCCAAGGGCCTTGGGCAGGCCTTTTTCCAAGCAGATTATTTACACTTGGATTTCCAAAACCATTTCTTTTTGTTGTGTCCCATGGGAAGAGACTTCCTTTTCCTATTAGGGTACACTCCACCAGAGCGGTGTCCTCCTCTGGTGCTTTATTCAAGAGTCTAGAAACCTGCTTTATTTTAGAAGCAGCTACCTGGTCGTCTGTGCATAACTTTACAAAGCACAATAAATTAGATGGCATTTCTAGGTCCAGAGCTGATTTTATAAGGGCTATTTTGCAGGGGGGTTTAGAGTGCTACTGCCCCTCCACCCAGCTCTTCTGCATGGGCATTGGTATTCTCCCTCATGTTATGAATACTGCAACATCTGAATAGTAGAACATAGAACAGTTGTGTAAAATGTTACCATAACTATAGATGTCTTCCTCTTCTATATGTTGCAGTATTCTTTCCCCCCTCGCCTTCCCCCTGATGCTTGCCTGGTTGCTGGTGGCATGTTGCCTCACTTAGGATCAGGTTGGTGCTCTGCTTGTGGCAGCAGTTCTGAAGATTGATACTTGCCAATGTCTGCTTTATACCCGATGTCATTTTACAACTAACATAGGACCAGTTCCATGTGCGATGTCACACGTACCCTACAGTCAGTGGTGAAGGACTCCCCCATGTTATGAATACTGCAACATATAGAATAGAACATCTGTGGTTAAGGTAAGATTTTACACAACTGTGTTCTAGTTTTGCCTTAGTTGTTAGGGAGCTCCTCCAGTTTTCCTTATAATCTTGACCAGCCTTACTCCCTTTGGGGTGGGATAGGTTTAGGAATCTTCCCTTACATCATTTCTGCAACAGTGATACACATGAAGAACATAGTGCAAGTGTTGAGGTGACTTCCCATAATAGTAGATGTCTAGCTTTGTGCAACAGAGATGGGAACCCTTACTGCAACTCAGATGAGTAAAGGGGTGAGGGGTAGCAGGTACTAAAGGAAGACTTGTAGGGAAGTGAGATTTCTCCAGTATTGACTGGGGAATCCATTTAATGTATTGGGGGGGGGGGATGCTGCTTAATGACATCATTTGCAGGAGTAAGGAATGACCATAATGGGTAGTCCATTGCATGCCCCCCCTTTCATTCTGAGCTTGTTGCCCATGTGAAATGTAGGGCTTGAGTTGAAAAGTTTGCCTGAATGATAGCCCCAACCAAATTGACCTTCATGTTGAGTGGCTAGGAGGAGACTGATGATAGAGGGGCAGTGGAAGCTTGAGTCTCTATTAGGAAATTTGAAGGCTCTGATTGGTACCCATCTTCCCTACAAAACATAAAAATAAAACATTTGATACAGATTTAAGAACTATGATATAATGCACTCATTTAGACTCTGTTTGCAGGCAGTGAGTTTCCTGTTGCACTTCATTCTACCTCAAATTTGTTACGGAAATCCCTCCTGTCAAATACGTTAACAGTGGCTAAGTTGCACATGTTAGTCATTTTACAGTATTGTGTGCTAATTATAACAACACTGTGAGAACCTCCGTATGGTTTTACCCATGCAGATCTAACAGCTTGAACATCTGGCAATGCCCATCACTCCAATAGAATGGCAATTAAATATGGGCCTAACCAATGTACTTTCTTGAAAGTCTGAAAGTCAGCAAGGCACATCCTCTATCTATACTGATTATAAATAACCCACATGGGGTAGGTGCAGCACTGTGCTGCTTTTTTTTTATATATATATATATATATATATATATATATATATATATATATATATATATATATATATAAATACTTTGTGATACACGATGAAGGTTTTTGTAATATGTGATAGAGGTCTTTCTAGTAACGTCTTTAAGTTAAATGTCCTGTTGTATACAAAGTCTGGTTTATTGCCAAATGCTTTCTGCATTACCTGTTATTTTCCAGTCATCAGTCAAAACTCGCTTGATCCCACTACTGTCACCATAAAAAGAACAGAAATGATCTAGCAAAATTCCATCATTATTAGAAAGTCTTCAAAACCACATCTCAAAATAGTAATTTTTCTTATTCTTGACTTCATCATACATAATTCCTTTTAATTTAGTTTCAGGATAACCCATGCATCTTAAAAACTCAAAGCTAATTTCCTTTTCAAATTCATAATCCCTGGTAATTCCTGAAGTCCTTATAAATTATTCTTTCTTTCATAAATTTTGGGTGTTAAAAGTGCAAATAGTTACTTTGTCTCAAATGCATTCATCTCAAAAGATCTAGTGACTTTCCATCTAAACATCGACTAGCCATCTGAACATCCACATACAAGAAATGTACTTTTATATCCAAATCACTCAAAATCAAATGTAAAATCTCAGTGATTTATTTTTTGTTACAATACTATAGTCATGTGATCAACTTGGAAAAAAGCAATACATTTCTTATAAAATCTAGCGTGTACAAATATTGCTGAAACAGAACTTCATACTCCCTCTGGGCTGATATTGTGTTTACAAAAAACAGGGCTGTAGCTTTTCCTATAGCTGTACACTTGACCTGGCCTAAATATCTTAAGAAAAATGATGCAACAGTATACAAGTAGTAACATTTGTATTCAAAACATTAGACAAGTGACGGCTGTGTGACATTCAGTGCCAAAGTGTTCATGAGTAATGTATAAAGATTCAGTCATCAGTTTTAATATATTGGTCCATCGGAAAATCCTTTTTCTGTTGGGTTTTATCTTTATCTCTGCACTCTTGTAGACTACATCCATGGGTTAATTTTTTGCAAACAAGTGGTGGTCTAATGGTCCAGAGGGCCTTGATAGTTAAGGTAATTTTCCTGGAAGTAAGGGCTTTAAATGTTTTGGATAATGGTGCAGATATTCATGTTTGATATAGCAAGAAGTGTTGCTTTATATTTTTCTAATTTTGATAACTTTGGTACTCTGCTGAGGAAAACAATTTAGTGTGCATCAGGTTAGGCTTTTAAACAATGTGCAGCTGGCATTACAAAAAACAGGATCAGACTGGTAGTTCTGACAGCTTGCACTTCATAGTGGTTGCCGTTAATTATGCCATTTTTTGCAGCAGAGAATGTTCAGAGCCCTTTCTTTCAAGGCAGAGGTATGGCCCCTGTCCATGCCTCTTCGTCAGTGCCCCTGCAACCATGGGTTGTAACTATATGATTATTAGACTGTAGGATATGTTAGAAGTTTGCTCATCTAAACTGACTGTGAACAAGCTGTCATCATAGGCTGTACTGTATCTTGCAGAGCAGTGTGTTTGTTTATTTAAAATGTGTTCCCTTCCCCAAACACTGATGACCAGTTTTGTGCTTTGAAGGCTGGGGCTTTGTTGCAGTCATCCGTGTGCCTTCCTTAGGTAAATACCTTTAGCTTGACTGAGAGTATCTAGTTTAATTTGTTTCGAAAAAGCTATAAGGGCATTGAGCTTTTTCCCCTTGTCTGTGTTAAGGAAACTGCTGTTGTAAAAGATACTCAGTAGGGCATTTCTTGGAGGTGCTTTTGCCCCAATGTAATGGTGAGAAAACTAACATTTTTTTTTTCAATTTTCTAGGCTTTATTCAAGAACTGCAGAAACTGAAGCGCTTTTCCCAATGTTTTACAACACGTCTATTCTTGGGGATACTCTTCTGTAATTTTTCTGTTCCCCTGAAACATTTAAAAATCTCACTAAAACTAGAAGAACCAATGAAAGAAATTTACGGAAGCATATTTCAGTTCCTGAAACCCTGACATTTGGCAAGGATTTTTTCTAAACCACCACTGTGTGCGCATTGTGGACCTTAGTTGCACTGACAGCCAATTTGTAGATTGGGAGACAGTCATCACAAGATAAAAGGAAGGATAAATGAAGCTGCACTGTCCGAATTTCCTGTGCATCTTTTCACTTAAGTTCTAACAGAATGTGGTTCATCTCAACTCCCTTTTTGTCAGCATTCAAGTTGTGTTCATGTAAAGTGCCTTACAATGCTACAAGACCATTTGAACATGTCCAGTAAAGCAGCAGCCTTTGGACTGTGGCATCTCATCTTTATTTTTGATTGGGGGTTACTGAACATTTTTTGGTGTGTCCCCCTTCTCCCAAGGATGCAGTTCCCTGAAGTTTCAGGGCTGGGGTCGAACACTTCAGTGCCTCTTTAGACTAGTGTCTGTTTTTTCTTTCTTTTGTGACGGAGTTGAAATGAGTTACTTACCATGTGTAAATAACTTGAACAAGAAAAAATTCAGTTGTCGGGGCTGAAATTTGCAACATTATTTCTCTAG
The DNA here is from genome assembly GCF_019279795.1 of Protopterus annectens. Classification (NCBI taxonomy): domain Eukaryota; kingdom Metazoa; phylum Chordata; order Ceratodontiformes; family Protopteridae; genus Protopterus; species Protopterus annectens. The sequence goes on along the minus strand of NC_056741.1, from coordinate 1,354,948,746 downwards.
AAAGGAAAGGGGCTGGTTTATTACCTCCTTTTCACCAGAAATCTGAGGAACTCAGAAGAACACTAAAGACTTTGTGGTTGACAGTACAGCCTGTTTAGAATTGGAGCATTGTGGACTCCTGAAATGGCTGCTGGAAGTTTTAATCCTTCCCCCTTTCCTTCCAGAAGTGTGTCCCATGGAATAAGTGATGTGTATATTAGTGTAAAATATGTAAATATGTTTTTCTATGTTTTGATTTATAATTTGGTTTAAAGAGCAGAATGTCAAGGTTTGAGAAGTGCTGATTTATTAGATAGAAGCCTAGTCTGAAAGGGGTTATGCATCTATGCAACGCTAGCAGCATTGACTTAAGCAAGTTGTAATCTGACCTTGAACATGCATGTGTTTGTACGTAGTCCTTGGGCTGTAGCTTTGAAAATTTATACTGTAATGATGATGTCATTGTTTAGCAGTTAGTACCAAGGGTGTTTGGAGGAAGAAAGGAATACATACTTTACTTCTGGCTGTTGAGTTCCTCAGGAACTGTTTGCAGGCCTTGGTAGCCAGTTGTAAATGTAAAATATATTTTTCTTCTACGTGATTTAGTGCTCTCTGACCTATACTTACCTTTCAGCAGGAATTTGGTGTGCCAAAAAGGCCTCAGTTCAACTTCTGGTGGCATTTCATTATGTTAAGGTTGGGTCCAGCATGATTTAACACAGCACCACATTTATTCCTTGTCGAAGTTGCTGTGCTCATGCCGTTTTCGGTTACATGCATGTTCGTGTGCAAGTGGTTGATTATAACTTGCTAGATGTAATACTTCACAAGCTGTCAGCTGTGCTGCATGCAGTCTGTGTAGTGTTGTATTAAACATTTCCCCTCTCAGCATGCTGGATGTTTGGCCTGATATGCAGGCAGTTTGAGAGGATGAGGATGTTTTTTCTTGCCTTGACTACTGCAGTCTGAGCAGGAGGCACCTGTTTCTGACAACCCAGATGTGTAATATGTCAAATTGTGCATGGAAAAAGGGACTGTTTGGGATTCAGATTTATATTTGGGGTGGGGGTGGGGGGTATTTAATATATTAATAGGCAAAAAAAAGTCCAGAGACCCAATCTGATGAACTGAGGATTAGTAACAGGTGCTTCTTATAAATGTTTCAACTTGCAAAGAATTAGTTTACAAACCTATATTGAAGGTAACTGTAGTTGAAGCTGCACTAAGACTTGAGAATGGGGCACAAGCAATACAAAAATGTAGTTTCATCCAACGTGCAGGTACTGAAAAAGAGCATTTTTTGTTTTTAATTGAGGGTGGGAAACTCTTGGGTGTGGGAGGGGGAATGACTTGTTGACCAAACCTAGAATGCTCTTACACTGCAGCTTTTTTTTTTTTTTTTCATATGAACGAAGAGGGATAATTATTGCAAAAAATAAAAAAATGTAAATATTTGTATTTCTGGGTAGGGTGTGTTGAACCTTAGGTCCAGACACATGCTGCCTAAATATTGATAGACTAGCCTGGTGCCATGCTTTGGTGGTCCCTCTCAAAGCATAGATGTTTAAAAAAAGTATTATTGCTACTTTCAGCCTCACAATGAGGGTTGGCACTTAACTAGACTATCGCATCACCATTCTTCAATAGCTCTAGCTGCAGGTAGCTTTTGGAGTGTGGTGCATTGTCAGTTTGTATTGAGTACAAGAGAAAGATGCTCCCACTGTTTTTCCTGAACCTAAAAATTTGTGAAGCTTAGATTTCCTTTGCCACTTGCTTTCCATATTTCTGGAAGAATTTTGGGAAAATTTGTAAAAACTGAACTAAGCTAATTATAATGTTTTGGGGAAATCTGTATTCTAGCTATAATTTGAATTTGGAGCATCCCTTATGCATTTTGTTTCCTTAACCTGTCTTTCCCTGAAGTTTAAACCTAGGCCATTGTTGATAATTTGTATGGTATGGGTATGGATCTAAACCAGATTTTTTTCAAATGCTCCTCCAAAATTTGCCAGATTTGCTATTGCCTTTTTAAATACATGTATTGACTATTTTCACATCTAATTTAAGGCGACAGAGTGGGTAAGAATTATGGGTGGTCACTATGTTTTAATCATTTAAAGAATGAGATGGGGAGCATCTTTCATCTGACAATTGTTTGTTATGTAGAGGAGCAGAATTCAGAACCCCCTGAAGTAAATGCAGCTTTTCAACCTCAGAAGCCTCTACTTACAAACAAGTGCCAAATCATCTCATTCTTTATGCATACATTTGTGTTGTGTTGGTGCATCTGTACAAAAGGAACTTAGTGATACAAGGAAAGGTTTTCTTTATACTTTTACACAAGTGCTACTTCACAGCACTAAAAATTACTTTTAGGCTGTTTTACTTTTTTGCCTCCTTTGTTTACTTCCAAGTATGACAGATGTTGATTACCAGCTGTAGTAGCTAAGGGGGCAGGCTGAGAGTTACTGAAATTTTCAGAATGTGTTCGCTACCAAATCAACAGTAATTTAAATTGCTCTGGTTCTAAAGCTGTTTGTTTTACAGAGCAGTTTTTGTCAATATATTGGGGCAGTTCTCAAGTCATGAACACCCATAGTCTATAGCAATGGTGCTGAACCCACAAGTCTGAAAGTGTCAGAAGTTTTAATGATAGATAATTTGGACAAAAGTGTTGTTGGCAGTCTGTTGATTGCTTGAAACACCAAGCTCCTTGTACAGATGCATTGGGGGGGGGGGTTGAACTTGGGAGGTTGGGAGGAGATTTTGGAGATGGGTTAGGGGGGTAGCGTTGAATAATTATAAAGGTGCATCCATTGCATGTTTGCCAAAAAATGGGGGGGAAGGGTGGCATTAAGTTTCTGTTTTGAAAAGCAAGACAAGAACACTTCCTAGCTATTACAGCATTTTTTTTATTTCAGCCCTAATGTTGACACTTTGAAAACTGTTCTTGTTACACAGTTGCTTCCAGTGAAGACTCGTCAGATTTCCGAAACAAGAGTCTAGAGAAAAAAAGAAAAAAAAAACCCTTGCTGTTGCAAGAGATGCAAATTGAAGAAATTTTCCAGTTGAGCCTGATACTTTTCTTTCATAAGTAAATTATTTTAAGGTTGATGGTTTTGCAAAATGTTTTCATCTGTTGAGAGCATACTGAAATGTGAAGACCCAAATTTTTGTTTAGTTTAAATAAATGCTCACTGGAACCACCCCATACTGGCTACATTTTTCATTCAGTCGTCTTCGTTTGTGTGCTCGTTCATGAGTGCAAATTGTATTAATGTAAAGTTTGTTTTTTATCATAAAGTAAAAGGACCCTTTTCGATTTTTATCGTTCGGCTCATCCTGTCTGCAAGTTCAAGCTTTGAAGGTCTTAACACTGATAAATTTGTGATGCCGATGCACCTACTGCTTTGTGCACCTTATCCTGGAGCCCGCTGACCCTAAGCTTACTAGTGACCACCTTCCTGCCAATCAAATATTTAACACCTACACTGCCAAGTAATCTGTCATCTACTTGTATGACTTAATGAAGCACCAGCCAAGGTGGTGGGGGAGGAGTTACCCCCCCCACACACACACACACACAGGGCAGCAGACCTCAGATCAACTGGTAATGAGATAGCACATCTTGCATCTAAAATTGAATACTAACCACAAATTAGGTTGTGTGCTTGTTCCAAAACCTAAAGCGGAGGCACAGTAAATCTGTGCAGACATGATCTTCCTGATGTGGCTACCACTGAAGTCGACCTGTTCACCCAAAGGGATAAATATTATCAACACTAGATTTTCTTTTATGCCTCAGAACACAAGTTAGACATGTTTTCCCTAAATTTCATTGAATTTTCATGCACACTTTTCCACTGTTCCCCATTATTCTGCTTCTTCAGGCTTCGGAACAAAAGGTAGCATTCAGTGTCCTTTCATGTCACTGTTGCAATATTCTTTACTAAAGGTATTCCCTGCCAGGGGTAACCCAGCATCAGGCTAGTATACCAAAGCCTTGATTTAAGGACGTTGTACATCACACATGCTCCCCGCTCATGGAATAGGTCATAAAGGTGATATACGTACGTACATCAGAACTTTACTGCCAGTCCAAATGCCATCTTCAGTCATCTGTCTGAACACTCCTTTGTGCTGGTTACCAAGCAATTTTCAGAAGTGCATCATTGGTTTTTCTTATGTTTTTTTCTTTTGGTGGAGAGTTTACATGTCATCCAGAAAAGGAGACCTATTTCCCATAAGGACAGTCACGCTCAGTGTTTGTTTTGCTTGGGTGATGTTCATCGTGTTACCCTGCTGCAGTCATCTCACTAGGGTTATCCTGCCGTCAGGCAGTCCCGCAGTCGACCCGAGTTCCAAAGTCTTGGTCCGGCGTCAGTTGCTGTTGCTTCTTCCCTGACATCAGTGTGCCAGGGGTATATAAGAGGCATCCGACATTTTCTCCAGTCTTTCTTGCCGCGTGGTGCCCGAAGCAGAAGCAGTTCGCAAGTGCCGGTTGGCCGACACCTGAGATTTTCGAATCGAATTTCAGTCCGAAGTCTTCAATAAAGCTAAGTACCCCGTTGGGGAACGTTTTCTTGCCTCAGACCGATGTTGGAAAAAGTTAACAATTGCATTTCTTGTGGGAAGCAAATACCTCATAAGGACTTCCATTCCTATTGTATTCCTTGCCTAGGCCCAGACCACGATGTCACAGGTTGTCGGTTTTGTGCTAGGTTTAATAAACGAACTATCAAACGCTGTTTTGACTTCGCACGACATTACTTTGGTAGGAAATTTAATTATATCATGCCATCAGAGCAGCCGATGACTGGCATGCATAAAAAACGCAAGGATAAGGACAGGCAGCCTAGGAACAAGCCCGACTCTGAGGCCTCTGCTGGGCCTGTCGCCGGTTCTCCGGTTTTCAGTGAGGTGCCTACGCAGCCCCTGACGACCACAGAATTGGAACCCCAGACCGCTGCGGATTCTCAAGCGGAGTACACTAGGCCGTCGCAGCCATCTTCATTAGGCCCTTCCGACACCGGAGCAGAAGGAGATCTCGGTGCTGTAGAAACACCTTCGGTTGCAGAAGGTGTCTTCAGACAGACTACACTCTCCATTAAATCTTATGCTAAGCTTAAAACTCCATTAAAACCAAAAAAGACTGCACATCAGTCTACATTTCAGGGCCCCATGCCTAAGAAACAGATGCTTAAGATGGCTGAAGATTTGATTACCCTAATCAGGGGTTCCCATCCCCCTCCAGATAAAAGACCAAGACAAGAGGAGGATTATGCTTCCTCTGACCAGGTTTCAATTTCCTCAGATTCTTCTGAGGAACAGGATTACATTTTTCCCCCTTATGAAGACTCTGATGCTGAAGACTCTATTCCCTCAGCATCTCCCCCTGAAGACTACTCCTTTGGGGAATCTTTACATACCATGAGGGAGCATTTCCACTGGGAAGGCCAGGATTACTCTGATTCTAAGAAAAGGCTCCGAGAGTTCCTTTTACTACCCCAGCACAGACCACTTGCTATCCCTCCAGTTTTAGACATTGTGGATGATGTTTACTTGGAGTCTAGTCTAAATCCAGACTCTCTCTACCTCCTGCTCCAGCCAAACCAGACAGGTACTACAGAGTACCTGACTCACACAAATTCCTTTTATAAAAGCCCTGTGGCTGACCCAGAAATAATTTCACAGGGTCCCAAAGGGGCTAAAGCTTCTGTGGCTAAAAATCCTGTGCCCTCTGAAAGGAATTCCAGAGCCCTAGATAGATGGGGAAAGAAGATGTACACCTCAGCTACTCTGGCTATGAGAGCATTGAACTGTTAGTTTCACATGGTGAAATATCAGCAATTCCTAATGTCTCAAAACAAAAAATGAGCACACATTCTGATCACTCTGAATTCAAGGAAATGCAGGATCTGTTGCATGCAGCTGAACAGGTGGGCAAACATGCTTTACAATGTGGATTTGATTCATTGGAAGCTTCCTGTAGAGCAGCTGTTACTGGGTCTGTTATACGTAGACATGCTTGGTTAAAAGAACAAACCCTACCTGATCATGTTAAAGCAAAATTATTGGATGCACCTTTACAGCAGGATGTATTATTTGGTGTCAAAGCAGAAGAGGTTTTAAAGAAAATGGAGGATAAGGCAAAGTCTGTGCAGACGGTCAAGGATTTTTTACAGGTACAACCCCCTTGTTTCAGCAGAAGTTGGCCAACAAAAAACTGGTCCTTTCCAGCTTCTGACAGATCACAGAGGGGCAAATAAAGACACCCAAGGGGCAGAGGTCAGTCACAAAGCCCTTACAAACCTCGCCAATGGGGTACTGCTACCCAGTAAGGAGGAGAAGACAGGCCCCCCAAGCTAGCAGAAGACAAACACAATAACTCAATCCTCAAACTACCAAGCAAATCTCTCTTGGCAGCTTCTTTGGGAGGAAAATTATCACTTTTTGCAGACAACTGGCATATCATTACAAAAGACAAATGGGTCCTAAACATTATCTCACAAGGATACAGATTCCACTTTCATACCTTGCCAGGGATAAAAGGAATGCCAAACCTGCCACCAAATCAAAGGGCAGAGGCACAAAAATGACAGCTCTCATGGACATGAGCCATTCAACAGGTACCTACACAGGAGCAAGGATTTTACTCAAGACTCTTTCTAGTCCCAAGAAAAGACAAAGCATGGAGACCCATTCTGGATCTTTCAGTTCTGAACACCTATCTACAAGTACCAAAATTCAAGATGCTAACACTACAGCAATTTCTTCCCATGCTGGGCAAGAATGCTTGGCTAGTAACGTTGGACCTCAAGGAGGCATGCCTGCATGTCCGTATTGGACAAAATTGCAGAAGATACCTCCGCTTCATTGCAGGTTCAACCCATTATCAAATCTCTGCACTGCCCTTTGGCTTATCTACTGCGCCTAGGGTCTTCACAAAATGCCTGGCACCAGTAATTGCATACTGCAGACAGAGAAATTCAAATATACCCATACCTGGACGACTGCCTTATTCAAGCAGAAAGCAAGGACATTCTTTTTAAGCATCTGGCATTTGTCAAACACCTTCTAAGTTGCCTAGGGTACACAGTAAACGAAAAGAAATCAAAACTAGTGCCCTCACAAAACATAATATTCCTGGGTGCCAGCTTGAATACAATGGCCCAGATGGCTTATCTCACGCCAGACAAGCAACAACAGCTGACTCAATACTTCAAAATAATGGCAACAAAGACCCAACTCCCTGCAAGAAAAACTTTGCAGGCCTTGGGATTCATGGCATTTTGCATACTACTAATACCATTTGCAAAACTGCATATGAGAAAATTACAATGGTACCTGAAAAGTGTATGGACTCAGCACAGCCACAGCTTGGAAACAATGATACCACTCATTCCCTGCCTCCAACAGGAGTTTCTGTGGTGGGCACAGGCATGTCACCTCAACAAGGGTCAGCCTTTCACCTTACCCACAGCCAGGCAAACTATGACAACAGATGCATCAGACTATGGCTGGGGAGCACACATGGCAGGACAGTGCATTCAGGGCAAATGGACTACAGATCAAAGGCATCTGCATATCGATCAAAAAGAAATGCTAGCAGTACAGAATGCCCTAACAGCTTTCAAGGACCTCTTACACCCAGGACAACTAATAATAAAGACTGACAATACCACAGTAATGTGGTACATAAGCAAGGGGGCACACATTCCTACCCTCTATGCAGGCAAGCAATGACCTTGTGGAACACAGCACTGTCTTACCAGGTTCAATTACAAGCACAATTCTTGCCAGGAAAGAAAAACACATTGGCAGACGACCTAAGCAGAAACATCATGGATCCCCACGAGTGGAAAGTAGATCCACAAGTATTTGCAATGATAACTCAAAAATGGGGACGCCCAGACATAGATCTGTTTGCCAACCTCCAAAACTACCAACTTCAAAAATTTTGCACAAGGACATTCCATCCACAAGCTTGGAAAGTGGACGCCCTCTCATTCAGTTGGAAAACAACGGTGTATGCCTTTCCTCCACTGCCTCTTGTAGCAAAAGTACTGCTGAAAGTCAGATTAGAGAGGCCACGAATGATGCTCATTGCACCAGACTGGCCACTCCAGCACTGGTATCCAATTCTAAGGAACATGGCCCATGGCCGACCATGGATTTTACCTCAAATTCCTCACCTGCTCACCCAGCGAGACAATCAGATTCTACACAGCCAGCTCAAGACTTTAAACCTGGCTGCATGGCAAATTACCTAAACAACCAGCCAACACCTCTATCCAAAGCTGTTATGGATGTCATTCTGGAGGCCAGGAGGCCCAGCACCAGGAAAACCTATTCAGACAAATGGAAAAGATTTTGCACCTGGAACCAGGCTAAAGGCCAAAATCCCCTTGATCCAAACATTCCTCAGATTCTACAATATTTAACTGAGAGTGTTGTACAAAGGACTTTCCTTTTCATCTATTAAGATCCACGCCTCAGCAATTTCAGCTCATTACAACACGGCTCCTCCTTTATTTTCACATCCACTCCTAAGACAGTACCTCAGAGGGGCTAAGAACATAAGACTGCCCAGGAGAGCACCAACACCTACTTGGGATCTCAACTTTGTTCTGGAAAAGCTTACACTGCCACCCTTTGAACCAGCTTTTTCAGCTGATTTAAAATTTCTTTCATGGAAAACTGCCCTGCTACTAGCAATAACTTCAGCTAGAAGAGTCTCAGAGCTACAGGCACTAATGGCAGTGGAGCTTTTCCTCATTTTTCATCAAGACAGAGTCTCTACGAACCAACCCTTTCTTTATGCCAAAGGTGTGGTATCCAGTGTGGCCCTAAATCAAACCATTCATTTGCCCACCTTTTTCCCAAATCCCCAGAACAAAGGAGAAAGACTCCTGCACTCTTTGGATATTCACAGGCAATTACGTTACTACTTGGATAAAAACTAAGGCTTTCAGAAAATCTGACCAGCTCTTTGTAGCCTATGCTGCAGGATCACAAGGAAAAGCCATCTCAAAACAGACCATTTCAAAATGGATAGGACATTGCATACATTTCTGCTACACGCACCATGGGAAACAGGTACCTGCTAACATTAGGTCCCACTCCACCAGCGTTACAGCTACATCAGCAGCCTTTCTCAGGGGGGTGCCAACCAAGGATATTCTGGAAGCTGCAACTTGGAGTTCAGTGCACACCTTCACCAAACACTATCACTTACCTCTATATTCTAAGACTAGAGCTGGTTTTGCCACTGCAGTTTTGCAGGGCCTACTAGCTTCTTCTAACCCTGTTTAACTCCACCACCCATCCTTAGCTTTGGGATTCAACTCAAGTGTGATGACTGCAGCAGGGTAATACGATCATAGTACAGTTTTGTACCTACCATAAATGTAGATGTTTGAGTGTTCACCCTGCTGCAGTCCAGGTTACCCTCCCTCCATCCCCTCTGAACTAGCTGGACTTATCTATACCACTCTATCCTATACAACCTCTGTGGTGTATTTGCTTGTGCCTGAAGGTATTGTTTTGTTTTTATATATGTTTTGCCTACCTATTGGGGGCACCTGACATCTGGGGCAAGAAAAACTAAAGAAAATGGTGTCTGATGCCTCTTGTGTACCCTTGGAGCACTGACAGACATCAGGGAAGAAGCGACAGCAACCGACGCCGGACCAAGACTTTGGAACTCGGGCTGGCTGCAGGACCGCCTGACGGCAGGATAACCCTAGTGTGATGACTGCAGCAGGGTGAACACTCGAACATCTACATTTATGGTAGGTACAAAACTGTACTTTTCTCACCACCATATTTCATGCTCAGTTTGTCAAGCATTTGTTCCCAAGACTCTCTGTAGTTGTATATACCTAGAGAACCAATGTCTTAAGTTGTTGGCACAGGTTTTGATGGCAGAGTCATCCAATCCCAAGGGTTAGCCATCTGCCAAGACCAAAAAAGTCAGGTCTGATTTGGCTGCTCTACTGCCTCCCTTTCACAAGGCTGGTGAAGGCCCAAAGGATTGTTTGGGTGTTCCGTCTGTTCCCTCTGCTGCAACAATTTTGGAGGCTGGCATAGATTTGGCTTCTCTCACATCTTTAGGGACTATGCAGACGTCTGTTGCAAATATTGAGAGGGAACCCAGGCTAATCATAGCCAGTGGACCAAGGGGTGTTCTGTAGGTTCTTGTTTGAGAGATGTCCACTAAGTTGATTATTGCCAAGGGTCCAAACCTTCTAAGGTCTTTAGGGCTGATGTCCCTTTGAAAAAGAAGCAGAAAGTAAATGTTTTCCCTTGCTTCTGAGGAACTCCAGCGTGAATGGCAGAATTTTACACAGGGCTTGTTTTCTGACTTTCCTGATTGAGGGGAAGGTTTCTGCCCTCTCTTTGTTGGACTGTTGTTCTCAAGTGGCTTTCCTGACTCTGTCCTTGTTCTGTCCAACTGTCTTCTTCCCTCCATCCTAAGTCAGGTTTCTTTATCTCTGTCTTTCCGTATCTCTTCCCCATTGATTAATGATCACTCTGGTTTCTTGGGTTCTGTCCATCATTCGTCAAGGATACTTCATACTATGGAAATTCTTTCCTCCTTTTTTGGGCATTCTTCAAAAACAGCTGCACTTTTTCTGTACATACTTCAGGGCCTTTTGTCTCAAGGCACTATCCTAACAGTTTCTGCTTGTCAAAGGGGGAAGGGATTTTATTCCAGAACATTTTTGGTTCCCAGGAAAGGAGGCACCTGGAGATCCATTCTAGATCTTTCTGAGCTGAACACCTTTCTGAATGTTCCTTCATTTCGAATGCTCTCTCTTCAGACTGGTTTCTCTTCTATTTCAGGCTTCTAAATCTGTTTGGATCTCAAGGATGCATATCTTCATATCCCTGTTCATCCCAGCTTTAGGAAATGTTATGTTTCTTCCTTGAAATTTCAGTTCTCTGTTTACCCTTCAGCCTGTCTACTGCCCCAAGTGTCTTCACAAGATGGCCTTGTTCTGTGATTTGCCTTTTGCAGAATGGGGGGGATACAAGTCTTTCCTTACCTGGATGACTTGCTCATTCAGGCTTCCTCTTCATAGACCTTGATTCAGCTCCTGCACTACGCTGTTTGCCTCTTGCAAAGCTTAGGGTTCACGGCAGATTTCCAGAAATCCTTCTTGACTTTTTCTCAAGATTGTTTTTCTCTGGTGCAGGCTTCAAATCATTCCTGTGCTGGCTTCCCTGCCACCACCCAAGGCTGTGACTCTAATTGCCTTTAAGTTCCTTCCATTGGTTTTCCTTACAGCCAGGAGTTTCTCAGGGCTCTAGGTTACATGGCTTCCACCATTCCTTTCTTTCCTCTACCCAGACTATGAGGAAGTTTCAGTGGTTCCTAAAGTCAGTATGGCTTCAACATTGTCATCCTTTAGACTTTAGTTCTTTTTCTTCCATGCCTCAGACTAGAGCTTCAGTGATATCAGCTATCTCTCAACCCAGGGCTTCATTTTCAGCCCCCAGTCCCCTCTCAGGAACTTTTTTCAGATGCCTCAGACACTGGGTGGGGGGTGGCATTTTTCATCCCTCTAATGCTTCAGGGCCTTTGGCCTGTTCATCAGAGGGCGAGCCATAGCAACATAAATGCTCATCAGTCCTTCCTTAGTCTTTCTTCCAGGGCCTCTCAAAATCTTTGCAGACAATACCACATTGATGTGGTACATTAACAAGCAAGGGAACCGCTGTCTGAACTCTTTAGCAGACTAGCTCTTCAGGCTTGTCATCTGGCTGTCCAGTATCAGGTGACTGTTCAGGCTGATTATATGTATTCAGAACAAAACACTGTGGCAGGCTCTTTAAGCAGGTCCATAATGCAGACTCAGTGGATGCTTCACATATATGTTTCTTGACATCCACCAGTGGGGGTACTCCTTGGGTAGATCTTTCTGCCTCCCCTCGGAATAATATCCATTCTTTTGCACCAGAGTCCTAAGTCCTCTGGCATGGAAGGTGGACAACCCTTTCTCTTGGAAGGGAATGTTTCTCTCTGCCTTCCCTTCCTCTCGTAATCAAGATTCCTGCTGAAGATAGACAAGACCCCCTCTTCCCCCCAAAATGTTGGTGACTCCCTTTTGGCCCAGATGTCATTGCTTCTCTCTTCTGCATCTAGCCATGGGTAATCACTTCGTTACCTCACAGGGTAGACCTACTGACGCAAGGGTCTCTCATCCATCCTCACTTGTTCACTCTTCATCTGACACTGGGGGCGATAGAATTTTGATCCCTTTAGGCACTTTTTCTGAGGATGTGCCCTGTGTTCTGCAGAAGGCCAGGAAATCTTATTTGTCCAAATTGAAGAGTTTTTCTGTATGGTGCCTTGCTCGTAACCAGGATCCACTTTTTGTGGAGACTCCTGTGGTTCTTTGTGTGAATTGCTGTATGCTGGGTTGGCATACTCTTCAGTTACAGCTCACCTTCCAAATATTTCTGCTTGTTTGCCTTTGACTCCTCCTTTGGCTTCTAGGTTTGAGGTCAAACAAGTTCTTAAAGGCATCCTTTATACTGGGCTTCCCAGGAAGCCTATTCCTTCTTCCTGGGACCTTAATTGTGTTCTTAAAAATTTGACACTGGCTCCCTTTGAGCCTGCAGCTTCAGCTTCCTTGCAGCATTGTACGTGGGAGACTGTTCTTTTGGCCCTTACTTCATCTAGAAGGGTGTCCAAGGTTCAGGCCCTTATGGATGTCCCTTTTTTTCTTAGTTTTTCATGGGGATAGTGTGTCTCCATACTAATCCTCCTTGCATGCCCAAGGAAGTTAATGAGTCATCTGATCAGTGTATTAATTTGCCCATTTTTTTCCCTTCTCTGCAGTCTGCCTGTATGAAGGTTCTTCACACCTTACATTTGCATAGACAGCTCAGATATTATTTGGGTAAGACTAAGGCCATTTGTAAGTCTGAGCAACTTTGTTTCTTTTCATCCTAGATCTCTAGGTTTGGCTGTTTCTAAGAAAACAATTTCTTCATGGATTTCTAAGGCAGTTTCTTTTTGTTACTTGGTTACAGGAGCAGAAATCCTTTTCCCATTAAGGGTCATTCTACCAGGACTGTGGCTTCCTCATGCTTTTTTCAAAGGAATTGATACCAGTTCCATCCTTGAGGCTGCTACTTCAGTCCATACTTTCACTTAACATTGCAAGCCGTATGTGGTTTCCAGGGCTGTCCTGCATGGGTTTCTTAAGGGCCCTGCTTGGGTCTTACTCCTTTCAAGTTTTCTCTTCAGTTTTTGTACTCTCCCTTTAGTAAAGAGTACTGCAGCAATGATATGGAAGGACATAGTACAGTTGTGTAAAATCCTACCATAGCAGTAGATGTCTTTTTTTTCACTGTTCCAGCATTTGCGTCCTTCCCCCTTTTTTCTTTCTGGATGCACGTGTTTCTCCTTTTTTCTGTGGACTGTTCTTGGGGCTATTCATTTCTGGGGTATGTGCATCCGTACGTCACCTTTATACCCAACGCCATGTGCGGGGAGCATACATGTGACGTATGACATCTTTAAAAACAAAAAAATATATATATATATATGACTTTAGTATACTGGCTGGGCATTGTGGGTTCCCTTTAGTAAAGAATACTCCAACACTGGAGGAAAGGACATCATCTGATCTACTGTTGTGGTAAGATTTTACACAACTGCACTTTCTGGTCACCTCTTGATAGCAAAAAATTTGTTTCTGTGCTGTGTTGCTTGCCAGTGCCAGACAAAGCCAGCTTGTGTATGAGATTTTCTGAGCACATTATGACTTGCCTTCATTTCAAGGTACAGATCCTGTGCTGTTGATCTTCATGTTTCACTGTTGCAGTCATTACATTTGGGTCATCTGCTTGCAGGTGGCCCTCAGTCGGCCTGATTAACAAAGTCTTGAGTCCTATGTCGGTTGATGTCCCTTCTTCCATGACGTCAGGTTGTCAGGGGTATAAAGCATGCAGCTGAAGCCATTACACCAGTCTTTCGTGCTGTGGTGGTGCCCGAAGCAGAAACAGTTTGCAAGTGCCGGTCGGCCGACTCCTGAAATTTTAATTTTCGAGTTTCAGAACCGAAGTCTTCAACTAAAGCTAAGTACCCCGTTGGGAAACATTTTCTTGCTCCTTACCTTCGTCAGTAAAAGTTAATAATTGCATTACTTGTGGAAAGCAAATACCTCAAAGATTTTCATTCGTACTGCATTCCTTGCCTAGGCCCTGACCACGACGTACCTTGCTGTCGGTTTTGTGCTTTATTTAATCCGCGCACTATCCGTCTGTATATTTTTGCCTCTAAATATTTGGGTTCTCGATTTAATTACCCAGAAATGTCTGTTAGCGATCCGACTACCAGGATTCCGAAAAAATGCAAAGATAAGACAGAGACAGGCCATCGTGGTCCAAAACTGCCGACGACGCTTCTAAGCCAGTCGCCAGTTCACCGGTACTCAGGCTCTTTCGCAGCTCCTGATACCCACTACATCTGATTCGCAGGCCTCTACTGAGACCCATTCGGAGTCCGGTATGCCACGAGATGCTTCAACTATGGAACCCGCGGATGTCTCTACCTTGGATGGGTCCGGAGCCGCTGTGCAGGCACCGGCTTCTGAGGGTGTATTCAGGCATACGGACTTGCATATTAAACAGACGCCTCCTTCTTTACTAAGGCCTAAATCTCGATCCATGCCTAAAAAACTGATGCCCAGGCCACATGCTCAGGCCTCTATGCCTAAAAAACAAATAACAATGGCTGAATATCTGATAACTCTAATCAGGGGTAGCCAACTTCACCCTTCTAAGAGGCCTAGGACTGAATTTGATTATGAATCTTCTGATCGGGATTCTGTTTTTTCTGATTCTTCTGATGATCTGGATTTGCCCTTATCTACTTATAAAGATTCTGATGCAGAGGACTCCATTCATTCCCTTTGCTTCCCCTCCTGAGGATTTTTCTTTTGGGGAAACTTTACATACCCTAAGGGAGCATTTCCACTAGGAAAGCCAGGATTTTTCTGATTCAAAAAAGAGGCTTGGGGATTTCCTTCTCCTTCCTCAACATAGGCCTTTAGCTATTCCTCCTGTACTAGACATTGATGCTTTTTCGGAATCTAGTTTGGCCCCTGATTCCCTGCCTCCTGTTCCCAGAAAACCTGACTGATACTACAGGGTCCCTAAGTCCCACAAGTTCCTTTTTAAAAATCCTATTGCAGATCCAGAGACTGTTTCACAGGGGCCCAAAGGCATTAAGGCTTCTACTGCTAAAAATCCTACCCCTTCTGATAGACTCCAGGGCGCTGGATAGATGGGCTAAGAAGGTTTACACTTCTGCAACCTTGGCCATTAGGGCTTTAAACTGCCAGTTTCATATGTTAAAGTATCAGCAACATGTTATTGGACTGCTTAAACAGAATTGATGTTGATTCTTGACTCTGGAAAATAAAATGACAGGATTTAATGCATTCTGCTGAACAAGTTGGAAAACATACTTTGCAGTGTGGTTTTGGTTCTTTAGAGGCCTCTTGCAGGGCTGCTGTTACCGGGTCTGTGCTCAGAAGGCATGCTTGGCTTAAGGAGCAATCTTTGCCTGATCATGTTAAAGCTAAATTGTTGGATGCTCCTTTAAATCAGGACTGCCTGTTTGGCAACAAGGCTGAGGTTCTTAAAAAGATGGAAGGTAAAGCTAAATCTATGCAAACTGTTAGATTTTTTCAAGTTCAGCCGCCTAGATTTAGTAGGCACTGGCCCTCTAAGAATTGGTCCTTTCTAGCTCCTTCCAGGTCTGCTCAAGCCAAACCAAGACACAGCGAAAACCCCAGGTTTCAGTCCCAGGTGACAGACAACTAAGCAGTGGGGGGCCTCCACTTCCATATCTGGGAATAATACGACTCCCCCATGGTAAACTGTTTCAGTGACTTATTTTTAAAATTTCTAAGCAGTTCATAGGTTGATACTAGGCTGTAAGCCCTAGGGGCCTATACAAGCCTAGCCATAACAGTTCCCTGGCTCTTTCTTCACATAATGTTTACTTCCCTGGACCCCTGTCTAGCAGGGCGACTGACGTGATCCCCGGGGTGAATTTCCTTTCTCCCATCCAATCATGAAGGTCCCTTTTGAAGAGGGCCAAAGAGGCACTCTGCTTGACATGTATGGCAATCTATTCCAGAGTCTGGGGAGTCTCTGGGTCAGGAATCTATCCCTCCAGCATGTTTTGTTTATTGTGATGACATGGTTTAGATCCCTGGAGCATGTGGCTCTGAGGGATTGGGATTTCTTTTAAGTGTAGCATGTCAAACAGCTCTGGGTTTGACATGGCCTTGTATGTTAAGCAGAGATCGCCTCTGAGTAGACAATATGCGACAGAGTATAGCTGGAGTTTTTTAAGGCGGTCAGCGTAGGACATCTGCTTTAGGCCTGTGATACTTTTAGGGAGGTATTTCTGCTGCCTTTCCAGTTGCAGATGTCTTGAGAGGTACATACCAAACGGGTAGTTGTATTCTGTAATGGGTCTAATGAGGGATGAGTACAGTGGGACAATGACCTCCTTTTTTCTGGATGAAAAGCCCTTAGTGATGAGGTGTGCCACATTGAAGAATTTCCTGACTGTTGTGGCGATGTGGTTATCAAAGGTGAGACCACCGTCCACCTGTGTCCCTAAGTCTCTTATCACACTTTCGGTATTTAGTGTACTGCCACCTATATGGTAATTCACGGGTACATGTTTTTTTTCCCAAAGGGGATAACTATACATTTCTTGGCATTGAGCTTGAGCCCATGGCTCTGGCACCAAGCATCTGTTTCTGTAAGGCCCTTTTGTAGAGTATCCACATCATTTGGGGATTCAATAATGGCTCCCAGTTTGCAGTCATCTGCGAACTTTGTTAGCCAGAGTCCCTTAGTGTTGGCCTGTACTTCAGAGAAGTAGATGCCAAACAAGAGCAGTCCCAGGACTGAACCCTGAGGTACTCCACTTGTCTGGAGCTGGATTTGGAGTCGGCTACTTTTACAGTGTGGGTTCTATCAGTAAGCCAGTTAGCAACCCATTGGGTGATGTAGGGATTAATGCCCAGCTTAGTAAGTTTATCTATGATTCCATAGTGGGGGATGGTGTCAAAGGCCTTGGCAAGGTCTAGATAGGCTGTGTGAATCACCTTACCCTTGTCCATGGCTCTGGAGACTGATTCGAAGAAGTCATTCAGGTGACAAGATTGGCCCTTTACGAACCCAGACTGGGTGGGTCCAGTGTTTGATGGTTGCCAATGTCTTTGTTTATAAGTTCCATGATAATATGCTCCATGGCCTTGCAGAGGAGGCTCGTCAGACTGATGGGACGGTAGTTTCCAGGATCCAAGGTGGACCCCCCCCCCCTTGTGGAGCTGGATAACTGTAGATGTCCTTCAAGAATGCAACTGCAGTCCTTACATATGGGTTGTCCTGCCTCAGCCAGCCCTCGGTCGGCCGGATTCCAAAGTCTGGGTCCGGCGTCAGCTGATGTCGCCTCCTCCCCGACGTCAGAGCGGCTGGGGTATAAAAGCATCAGCCGACGCCATCTTCCTCAGTCTTTCTTGCCACGCGGTGCCCGAAGCAGAAGCAGTTCGCAAGTGCCGGTCGGTCAGCTCCTGTGTTTTACGTATCCAAAGTCATCAAAAAGCTAAGTACCCCGTTGGGGAACCTTTTCTCGCCTCAGCCGATGTCAGAAAAAACTGAAAAAGTTAATAACTCTTTGTCTTGTGGTAAACAAATACCTCATAAGGACTTCCATTCTTACTGCCTCCCCTGCCTTGGCCCAGACCACGACGTCTCGGCTTGTGCCGCCTGTCCTTGCTTCAATAAGCGCACACTCAGGCGCCGGGCAGAGTTTGCTGAAGACTTTTTTGGCGATAAATACTCTTATAACATGCCGTCGGATCAACCAACACCACATATTTCCAAAAAACGGAAAAACCGGGACCGACATTCTCGGCCCGCGACTTCCACCGACACCACGCCAAAAACTACCGCGAGTGCATTGGTCTCTTCTGAGGTGGTTGTTCCGCCGCTCTGGACCGACGACACTGCTTTACCGATCACTCCGGTCCCGGAGCCTGAGCCGGTGCCGGTTGTTGATTTTCCCCCAGAAACTGAAGCTCGGGATTTGCCTGAGACCATACCCGTGGACAAGGTGACTCCATCACGTGGGGCATCTAGGCCCCCTATGTCTATCAAGGCCTACACACGTGCTAAGGTTGCCAGCCAGGCTAAGTCTCACCCTCCTAAAGCTTTGCCTCAGCCCACTACTGATAAACAAATTATGACTTTAGCTGCAGATTTAATTTCCTTAATCAGAGGCTCCCAGGCCCATCCTGACAGAGGTTCTCAGCCACCTTCTGACAAAAGGCCCAGGGTTGAGCATACAGACACCCTTTCTTCAGATGAAGCCTCTGGTGACTCTGATCACTCAGATACCCAGGAAGAGTCCTTCCAGGTCTACGAGGATTCTGATGCGGAGGAATCTGTTCCTTCTGCCTCTCCTCCTGAGGATATTTCTTTTGGGGAAATTCTCCACTCCATGAGAGAGCATTTTCAGTGGCAAGGTCAGGAATTCTCCGACTCCAGGAAGCGGCTTCGTACCTTCCTTAAGCTTCCCCAACACAGGCCTTTAGCTATATCCCTCCAGTGTTAGATGTACTGGATGATGTGTACTCAGATTCGAGTGCTTCTCCTGATTCTCTCCCCCCTGCTCCTGTCAAGCCGGACAGATACTACAGGGCTCCTGAAACTCACAAACATTTATTTAAGGCCCATTCTGTTGATCTAGAAACAATTTCCCAGGGGCCCAAAGGGGTGGCCACATCCACGGCCAAAATTCCTTTGCCCTCAGACAGGGAAGCTAGGTCCCTGGAGCGGTGGGGGGAAAAAGTTTATACCTCATCCACACTTGCCATGAGAGCCCTTAATTGCCTTTTTCATATGTTTCAGTATCAGGTTTTCTTGATAGATGATTTGCAGAAAAAGTTAACCTCTCCTGAGCCTTTAGACAGAAAGGCCTTGCAGGATTTGGTCCATAACACTCGGCAGGGTAGTAATCATTTTCTTCAGTGTGGTTATGATGCATTGGAAGCTTCATGTAGGGCAGCTATGACAGGGGCAGTCATTCGTAGACATGCATGGTTGAAAGAACAGGCATTGCCAGATCATGTTAAAGTAAAGCTTCTAGATGCACCTCTGGAAAAACACAAGCTATTTGGTGCATCAGGATGTGTTGAAATCAATTGAGGAAAAGGCTAAATCAGTGCAAACAGTCAAGGATTTCCTCCAGGTTCAGCAGGAATTGGCCTTCTAAGAATTGGTCCTTTCCAGACACTGACAAGTTTCAAAGGGGAAAAAACAGGCGTACCCGAGGAAGAGGGCAATACAGAGGCTCCTACAGAGGACGCCAATGGCAACCGACTAATCAGAGAGGTGGCGCAGGGACATCCCCTGCTCCACAGGGACAATCACAATGACTTGACTTTGACACCGCCGACCAAGGCTCAAAGAGAAGCACCCTTAGGCGGAAAATTATCCTTATTTTCAAAAAATTGGCACATTTTAACAAAGGACAAATGGATTCTGGACATAATAGACCAAGGCTACAGGTTCCACTTCCATACTTTACCAACAAGACAAGGCATGCCAAACCTGCCACAAAATCAAAGGGCAGAGGCATTCAAACAAGTTTCAAAGCTGATAAAAATCAAAGCAATAGAAAAGGTTCTTCCTCAGGAACAAGGCCAGGGATTTTACTCAAGACTGTTCCCTGTTCCAAGAAAAGAAAAGCAATGGAGACCTATACTGGACTTGTCCCCTCTGAACACTTTTCTCATTGTACCAAAATTCAAAATGCTGACGCTACAGCAACTCCTTCCCATGCTGGGCAAGGGGTCTTGGCTGGTTACTCTGGACCTCAGAGGCATACCTGCATGTCCCAATCAGACACAGTTGCAGAAGATACCTCAGATTTCTTGCAGGGTCAGAGCATTATCAATTCTCAGCATTGCCTTTTGGCTTATCTACTGCGCCCAGAGTATTCACGAAATGCCTGGCATCAGTAATTGCACACTGCAGACTGCAGGGGATACAAATATACCCTTACCTGGACGACTGCCTTATACAAGCGGACAGCAAGCAAGCCTTGACAAAAAAACTTGAATTATGTCATTTACTTACTACAGGCTTTGGGATACACAGTCAACTTACAAAAGTCAAGACTACTGCCATCCCAGCAAATAATTTTTCTAGGAGCCAAACTAGACACAGAATCACAAATGGCTTACCTCACAGAAGAGAAGCAAGAACAATTACCACATTACTTCAAAAGCCTAGCAAAGCTCACCCAGATGACTGCAAGGAAAATCCTGCAGGCCCTGGGTTTCATGGCATCTTGCATTCTACTGATTCCACTGGCAAGACTACACATGAGAAAACTGCAATGGTACCTAAAAAGTCTATGGTCTCAACACAGCCACAACTTAGAAGCAATTATCCCACTCATCCCATGTCTAAAAAGGGAATTTTTGTGGTGGGCCCAAGCAAGCCAGTCAAACAAAGGTATGCCTTTCAACAAACCTCAAACAAGCCAAACCATTACAACGGACGCCTCAGACCATGGATGGGGGGCGCACATGGAGGGCAGATGCATTCAAGGGCAGTGGACCCCCCAGGAAGTACATTTACACATCAATCAAAAAGAGATGTTAGCAGTAATTCATGCAATTGAGGCCTTTGGAAAATATCTTCAACTAGGCCATCTACTAATAAAGACAGACAACACCACTGTTATGTGGTACATAAACAAGCAGGGAGGTACTCATTCTTACCCCCTTTGCAGACTAACAATGACTCTTTGGGAAAAGTCCCTGAAACTGAACATACAGCTGCAATCCCAGTTTGTTCCGGGCAGGGACAATGTTCTGGTGGACAGTCTAAGCAGAAACATCCTGGACCCGCACGAATGGATGTTGCATCCAGACATTTTCGCTCAAATAACTCGTGCATGAGGGAGGCCGGACATAGAT
Organism: Protopterus annectens; assembly: GCF_019279795.1. Taxonomy (NCBI): domain Eukaryota; kingdom Metazoa; phylum Chordata; order Ceratodontiformes; family Protopteridae; genus Protopterus; species Protopterus annectens. The sequence goes on along the minus strand of NC_056741.1, from coordinate 1,354,927,732 downwards.
CTCTTTGCCTCCCACCTCAATCACCATCTGAAAAAGTTCTGCTCGAGGACACACCATCCACAAGCCTAGAGAATAGATGCTCTCTCATTCAGCTGGAACTCTCTAACAATCTATGCATTCCCACCTCTACCATTAATGACCAAGGTGTTACTGAAGATCAAAGCAGAGCAACCGAAAGGCATCTTAATAGCTCCAGATTGGCCAAGACAGCACTGGTATCCATTGCTAAGGAGCATAACTTGCACCAACCCGTGGCCCCTGCCTCAATGGCTTCTACTCTTGACTCAGCACAATTACAGGACGGTTCATCCCAACCTGCAAACTCTGCAGCTGACAGCCGCCTGGAGGGTTCCATGATTTCTACCCATACCTCTCTTTCCAAGGAAGTTCCAACAAATATTATTGGAAGCACGCAGACCTTCCACCAGAAAGACTTATTCAGCCAAATGGAAGAGATTCAACATCTGGAATACCAACAAGGGACAGGATGCATCAGTAATGAGCATCCCACAGATACTGGAATACTTGGCAGAAATGCTGCATAATGGACTTTCCTATTCTTCCATAAAAATACACGCTTCAGCAATTTCAGCATCATACAACACTGATCCTCCTGTGTTTTCACATCCTTTACTAAGACAATTTCTAAGAGGGATAAAGAATATCAAGCCTCCCAGAAAGCCACCAGTTCCTGCATGGGACCTCAACTTCGTGTTGGAAAAATTAACTCTTCCTCCTTTTGAACCAGCAGCATCTTCAGAATTGCAATTTTTCCTGGAAAACAGTTTTCCTGTTGGCAATTACCTCAGCAAGAAGAGTTTCGGAGATACAGGCCCTCATGGCAGTACCTCCATTTCTCATTTTTCATCAGGACAGGGTTTCTTTAAGAACCAATCCTTCTTTTATGCCAAAAGTGATATCCAGGGTGTCTCTAAATCAAGCAATTCACCTGCCCACCTTCTTCCCCAATCCTCAAAATAAAGGGGAAAAGCTGCTGCACACTTTGGACATACACAGACAACTACGCTACTACTTGGACAGAACAAAGGCCAACAAAGTCTGACCAACTATTTGTAGCATACGCTCCTGGAGTGCAAGGAAAGGCAATTTCCAAACAAACAATTTCAAAATGGATTGGACATTGCATCAGATTCTGTTATTCTTTCCATGGAAAGGGTGTGCCAGGTAATATCAGGCCACACTCCACCAGAGCTACAGCCACCTCTACAGCCTTCCTAAGAGGGGTGGCTACAAAGGACATTCTAGAAGCTGCTACATGGAGCTTCGTGCATACATTTTCCAAGCACTACCACCTGCCTTTATATTCCAGATCCCGAGCAGGCTTTGCTTCGGCAGTCCTGCAGGGCATTTTAGCTACACCATCCTTATTTTAGAGCCTATACCACCCCCAGCTTGGCTATGGTATTCAACCCGTATGTAAGGACTGCAGTTGCATTCTTGAAGGACATAGTACAGTTTTGTACCTACCATAAATGTAGATGTCCGATAGATATGCAACTGCAGTCAGGTTTTCCCTCCCTCCTACCCCTCTGTGTATTGGGTCCACTTCCCTCCTTTTATACTTAGCTGGGGATATCTGTTATGGTGTATCTGTTTATTGCTATTGTGTTTGTCTGGAATTTTTATCCAGTTCTAAATTTAGCCTTCCTTGGAGGGCACCTGGCATCTGGGGCAAGAAACACTGAGGAAGATGGCGTCGGCTGATGCTTTTATACCCCAGCCGCTCTGACGTCGGGGAGGAGGTGACATCAGCCGACGCCGGACCCAGACTTTGGAATCCGGCCGACCGAGGGTTGCCTGAGGCAGGGCAACCCATATGTAAGGACTGCAGTTGCATATCTATCGGACATCTACATTTATGGTAGGTACAAAACTGTACTTTGTGCCACTCAGTGGGCATGAAACCTGAGGTGAGGCTATGATTAAACATGGCACTTGGGTGAGGTGCCAGTTCATATTGTAGTTCATGTAGTACACAGCCCGGGATGTCTTCTGGTCCCATGGATGCTGTATTCTTAGCTTTGGAGAGTGTATTTTTTACCTGTGTGGCCGTTATTACCGGAATTTGGCAGTCTTCCAGTATTGAGATGGACCATTTAAGGGGTGAGAGGGGGTGAAGGCTCTGAATCGATCTGCCAGGATATTGGCAATATCCTTGGGATCGGTATATTTAATGCCATTCTGTTTTAGCTCAGAGCAGATCTGAGCATTGCCATTTAGATTCTTGACAATAGTTATAGAATGCCTTGTGGTTGTCTTTGGAATCTTTGGCAATTTTAGTTTCGTAACTAGTTATGGAGGCTTTTGAGGGATCTCAGTTTACTGAGGCTGGTAAGGGGGGTTTTAGCATCCTGGGATTTTCCTCTTTTCTGCAACAGTTTCTTCCTTTTGTTGTAAAGTTTGTTTATGGCAGGGGACCACCAAATTTTCTTTTTTTTTTGGATGAGAGCATCTTGGTTCTATTTGGAATGGCACGATTCATGCATGAGTGGATGTGCTCGTACAGTGCCTTAGTGTAGGATTCAGCAGTTGAACTTTCAGTTCCCGTCTGCGTGGGTGTCATGAAGTTTGTCACTTCTGACTTGAGTAGCATGAAGTTGGCTTTGGAGAAGTTTTTTATGGAGGTTTCCTTAATGGGGGGTGGGATGTGGATGTTAAGGGTGATTAGCTTATGGTCAGACCTGACTAACGAGGAGGTGACCATAGGTGTGGAGCATCGATTTCCCATGTTGGTAATGACCAGGCCTAGGATATTGGAACCCCTGGTGGGACTATGGATTAGTTGATCCAGGGCATTGGAATTTATGAATTCCAAGAACTGTTGGGCAAAGGTGTTGGTACATGAGTAGTTTTCCCAGTTAATGGCAGGGTAGTTAAAATCACCCAGTATTAGGGTGTTTGGTTCTATCTTAATACTTTCCAGTATGTTTAGAAAGGTGTAGTGAGAATCTTGGGGCATGGTGGGGGATCTGTAGCAAGCTACAATTTGGATTGCAGTCTTACCTAGTGTTAGTTGCACCTGCAGAATTTCAGACGCATTGTGTTGGGCAACTAGCCTGGTGGTGTGAATATCCTTGGTGAATATTGACACTCCTCCACCTTTAGTGTTTCGCTCCTGGTTTTGTGGCTGAAAAGTGTGGTAAGAGTTGTAGCCTGGTATTGCAGGGGTGCTCTCTGGAGCCTTGAACCAGGTCTCAGTTACTGCACAGATATCTATGTTCTCCATTTTTAGGAGTGCCTCGAGAGAGTGCATTTTGAGGTTTAGACTTCTAGCATTGAGTAGCATTACCTTCAGATTTTGCATGTTTGTACCTGTTACGGTGGTGGTTTTGTCCTTTGAACTTTGCCTAAAAAGGCACTATAGGGGTGGCAAGAGCCTTGGCCAGTAACCTGAATCCCAAGGGCGACAGGTGCAGACAATCTCTGGCAAAGCATTGTGGTCTGTCGATCATGTTGTCCCAGACAGACAGATACAGGATCCCCTTTGACACCAGAAGCTTAGCCAGTTGTTGAAGTCAATCATTTTGTCCTTGCATTGTGGTATCATTCTGGGTGGAGGCATGATGCTACTCAGGGCTAGGGTCATACCTGCCTGGGCCACATGGTCCAAGAGCTCTTCCATGTCTCTCTTCATATAGTCCAGGGAGGTACGTCTCAAATTATTCACTCCAACATGGACAATGACAGAGTCATATTTGTAATTGTTGTGGAGTGACTCGAGTGCATGCGTTATGTGGCGTATCCTGGCACCCGACAGGCAGCTGACTAATTTTCTCCTTGTTCAACCTGGTGAGTGGGACATTAATCATAGGTGACTCTACAGTCTGGCACAGTAAAGTGTTCGGTACGTTGTCCTGCCTTAGGGGCTGTTGCTGGATGGCACACTGGTGTTGTAAGCTATGTGACACTTTGGTTGTGATTGGTGTTTGCATTTCAGCTTCAGACGTCCTTGTTGCTTGGGCAGGTTACAGTTAAGGGCCTCTGCATATGTGGATTTAGTGTTGCTATATGTGGGTGTTGGTGGTGTGGGTTTAGAAGGGCTATGTGTTGCTTGAGGTGTAATGTGGTTGTTAACCTTCTCCTCTTGACTGTCTAGCACAATCTTGGGTGGAGAGAGCTTTGCTTCCATTTTGGCTATGTAAGTGCCTCTCTCACAGGTTGTAGTGTTTAGTGGTAGGAGGAGAGGGTTGTCTGTGTACATGAGACAATTGCTGCATTGCCCCAGTATGCCCAGATTCACTAGGTGGGCAGGAGAAATCACCGGAAGCTGACCCTTGGACATGTCTGGTTTGGTGTTTTTTTTTTTTTTTTTTGTAAAGTACAGGAGCTGTTTTACCTTATCTTAGCAAGGTATTTTGCAATTCTAGGCTTAGTGCCTACGATTAATTTCTCCTTTTTAACAAGGAGAGTTCAGTGCTTGTATCAGTTTAAGGCTTCCTAGTGCTTTCCAGCAGGTATTAGAGCAAGTGATAGTCACAGGGATGCTTAAAGGTAAGATGAAAAAAATGCACACTGCAGTGTGCACTACGGACGTTAGATGTGAAAGTAGGTAACTTAAGTTTTTCCTTTTTAAAAAGTTAAGGTTTAGTGGAGAGTTACTTATCAACTTGACTGCCCCTTTGGGGGGAAAGATTGCTCTTCATGCAAAGAATTGGGCACTCATTACCCAGGACAAATGGGTTTTAAATGTAGCATCCCAGGGATACAGATTTCACTTCCACAAGTTGCCAACATCAAGCGGGTGGCCGGACCTACCCTCAAATCAGTGGGCAGAGGCCCAAAATCAAGTACTTTCTCTCTTAAGCATGGGGGCTATTCAACTGGTACCAGAAGAGGAAAAGGGACAAGGTTTCTACTCAAAACTTTTCCTGGTACCCAGAAAAGACCATTCATGGCGTCCTATCCTGGGCCTGTCTACTCTGAACACCTTTTTGGAAATTCCAAAATTCAAGATGCTGACTTCAATTACTTGCTGTGCTAGGCAAAGATGCCTGGTTGGCAACTCTAGATTTAAAAGAAGCATACCTGCACATCCCAATCAGGGAATCTTGCAGAAGATACCTATGCTTCAAAGCTGGCTACACGCACTATCAGTTCTCTGCACTGCCCTTTGGCTTATCTACTGTGCCCAGGGTATTCACAAAGTGCCTAGCTCCAGTTATTGCATTTTTCAGACAAAGAAATATTCAAATATACCCAAACCTGGATGATTGTCTAATTCAGGCAGAAAGCCAGGACATACTTTTGAATCATCTGGCCTTTGTACAAAGGGTTCCAACTTGTTTTGGGGTACGCCATAAACAAAAAGAAATTGCACCTGATACCCTGTCAAATTATATTCCTGGGGGCAAGCTTGAATACAGCTTCCCAGATGGCTTACCTCACACCAGAGAAACAAATTAATTTGACAACCTACTTCAAACAAGTGGCCACAAAAACCCTGCTATCTGCAAGACAAATACTGCAAGACTTTGGGTTTATGGTCTCCTGCATTCTTCTAATTCCGTATGCAAGACTGCATATGAGGAAACTACAGTGGTATCTAAAAAGCCTAGTGTGTCAACATTCTCAGGATCTAGAAACTATGATCCCTGTCATACCTTGCCTATGCCTAGATTTCCTTTGGTAGGCAGAGGCCTGCCACCAAAACAAGGGACTACCTTTCACACCACCCCCTGATGCCCAAACCCTAACGGATGCATCAGACTATGCATGGGAGGCTCACCTGGCAGGGAAGTGCATTCAGGGCAAATAGAACAAAGTTGAATGCACCTGCATATCAATCAAAAGGAAATATTAGCTGTACAGAATGCACTGACAGCCTTCAAGGACCACATTCTTCCAGGGCAACTAATGGTAAAGACGGACACCACTACTATGTGGTACATAAGCAGGGGGGTACACATTCTTACCCCCTCTGCAGACTAGCCATGGCACATTGTGGAACACAGCCTTGAGCTACCAAGTGCACCTAAAGCTCAATTCCTGCCAGGAAAATTAAATACACAGTCAGACAGACTAAGCAGAAACCTCATGGACCCACACAAATGGAAACTGAAACCAAGGATTTTCAACATGTTGACAAGCAAATTGGGGAGCCCAGATATAGACCTGTTTGCCTCTCCCCAGAACTACCAATTGGACAAATTTTGCATAAGGACACCCCACAAACAAGCCTGGAACGTGGATGCTCTGTCCTTCAGCTGGAAAAACGTATCAGTCTATGCCTTTTCCCCTCTGCCTCTGCTGTCCAAAGTGCTACTAAAAATCAAGCAGGACAAACCAAGGATGATTTTGATTGTTCCAGACTGGCCGTGCCAACACTGGTACCCCCTCCTGCACAGTGTGTCACTGTTATCCCCATGGCACCTGCCTCAGACTTCCTTCCCTGTTGTCTCAACAGGAGAACCGGATTCTGCACCCTCAGCTTCTAACACTGAACCTTGCAGCCTGGCTAATTACATAACCTCTCCTTTACCATCCCTCAGTAAGCCTGTGATGGATACTTTAGAGGCAAGGAGGCCTAGTACTAGAAAATCTTATGTGGAAAAATGGAAAAGATTCTGTGCCTGGAACCAGTCACAAGGGATGAGCACAGCAGCACCCAGTTTACCTCTGATTTTACAATACTTAACTGAGATGCTTCACAAGGGCCTGTCTTTTTCCTCCATTAAAATCCACGCCTCAGCCATTTCAGCTCATTATAATCCACTGTTCAAGCAGTTCCTCAGAGGGGCCAAAATTTTGAGACCACCCAGGAGAGCTCCATCCCCAGCCTGGGACCATAACTTTGTCTTGGAGTTGCCTGCCAAGGAGACAACCAGACGTCAGGCAGCATACCAAAGTCGTTTACTGCCTAGAGTGCGCAGTACATCTAATGCAGGCCACCAACAGATGTCGGCCATAAGAGACCTAAGCTGCACCACCTTCAGAGCTTCTTTGCCGCCAGTTGGATCACCAGTTGTGGAACTCACTCTTCTGTTGGAATCGCTGATTTTCTAAGGCAAGTGCCACATTGGGGAAACCATTTTTTTTCATTTGCTACCTTTTTCTTTACTGATGATCTTGTCAACCAGAAAAGGGAAGTGTGACTGCGGAAGACTGATTCCACATAAAGATAGTCGTATGCAGTGCCTTTTTTGCCTTGGCCCTCAGCACGACCACAAAAGCTGTTCCATTTGACCGACCTTTGTACTGAAGACCTTCCGAAGTCTGTTATCCTTCCTCATGATCTGCCTGGAAAACCAACGCCATAAGCTTCTAGAGAAGAGCGAGATGGATTTCCCTCTGGGCCTGAAGTCAGAGCCTGCAAAATGAAAGGCCAAAAAACATAGGCTCAAAACCGAAGCTGCTCCTCTCGAGTTGGGCATCTCTCCCAAAGCGCATGAGAGCTTGGAGACGTGCACTGACTGGGATCCAGAACCACAGGCTAAGCCCACTTCACAGACCGCCTTGGCTCTAGACACTTGCATGTCCAGAGAGGCTTTTCAGCCATTGGTCTCCGTCCGGGAGAACTGAGGCTTATTTTGTCAGAGGGCCCTAAAGGAGTAACCCAGATAATTGTTATGGAGGATGTTGACTCTGATATTGTGGAATGTAGGCCTACATTCATCCCTCCTCCTTTGCACCGCATAGATACGCCTGCAAAGAAGAAACAAAACATGTCTCTCCTCCCCCGACCCACAGAAGGAATGGCTGAACTTTTCACAAGACCTCTTTAAGTACTTTATGCTGCTTAGACCTCTGTCAGGTCGCCCTGCTTCCCCTCCAGCCTAGCCTGCTTCACCTCTGAAGAGACCTAGGCCGCATCCTTCCTCAGATGAAGTTTCCTCCTCTTCTGAAGAGGAGGATGATCCTTTGGATTACTCCTTCCACATCCCTTCTCCATTAGATTATGCCTCCCTGAAGAGGATTCTATTGGGACATATTCTCCCACTGAGATTTCTTTTGGGGGAGACTATATCCAAAATGCGTGACCACTTCATATGGGACAGTACAGAGATGTCAGAGTTCCAGAAGTGTTACAATGACCTCCTCCAGGTACAGCCCCCTAGTCCTTCAGCCATCCCTTTTGTAAGACCTGCCTTTCTGCATGCCTTTGCATCCACTTCCTCTCACCCTGACTCATCCTCCAGCTCCAGAAAAGACAGACCGGTACTGCAAAGTACCCATAGACTGCCAATTTCTCTTCAAGGCTCCTGCTGATGATCCTTCTGTAATGTCTGTTGCCCTCTGATAAGGCCTCCAGGTTGCTTCCTCCTTCCTCCCTGCTGCCCTCAGATAAGGATATCAGACAGCTGGAAAGGCTTGGAAAGAAAATCTATACTTCAGCTACCTAGGCCTTCAGAGCATTAAATTATTAGACACACATGACCAAGTACAACTTAGAACTTCTTTCCCAAAATTCAAGACTGATATCAGACATGCCTGATTCTGGAAATAAGGCCCTGGCATCCTCCTTCCTTGCCACTTCTTCTCATGTAGCCAGACATTGTCAGGTGCACCTATGAATCTGTGATGCCGTGGAGGCCTCCTCTAGAGCTGCCGCTTCCTCTTTTGCCCTCAGATGATTTGCCTAGCTTAGGCTTCAGCCTCTACCTGAGGACATAAAGGCAAAACTGATGGATGCCCCCTTGGACAATACTGCCTTTTTTGGGAAATCTTGCAGAGATATGAAGAGCTCTGCAAGAAAAAAGTGAAGAACTTAAAGACCTCAAGCACATTTTTGGTATCCCCTGTGCCTAAATTTCATAGGAATTACACTGCAAAGCAAACTTTCATACTCTGACAATCCAGAGCCCCACAATATAGACCTCAAAAAAGGCCTAAGACCACCCAACAGTATTCTCCTCCTACCTCTGCTTCCCATATAACTGAACAGCCCTTTCCTGATCAGATGGTTTCCTTCTCATGACTCTTGCATCAACCAAACACCTGTTTCCCTCCCTTCTTGTGAACTCATCACTCACAACTCTTGGGTGTTAAGCATCATGAGGGGGTTCTTCATGGTCTGGCACAAGGTGCCTACATTCAGAGGAATTTGCCTACCCCCAAAGGATCAGACCCTCCTTTTCCCTCCTGTACTGCAAGACCTGTAACTGGGCACTATGAGAACCCTGTTCCCCAAGGGCTAGAGGGAAGAGGTTTTTACTCCTGTCTTTTCCTAGTTCCCAGGAGGAAGGACCCTTGAACAATTCTGGACCTCTCTTACCTCAATGACTTCCTCATAGTTCCCTCTTTCAAAATGTTAACCTTACAAACACGATTTCCCCTTATCCTCCCTCAAGCATTTCTAGCTTCCATAGATATCAAGGATGCCTACCTCCATAATCCCATCCACCACAGATACAGGAAATTCCTATGATTTTCTGGGGAATCTTCGAACTATCAGTTCTTGGCTTTGCCTTTTGAACTTTCCACAGCCCCAAGAGTCCTCATAAAATGTCTGGCCCCCAGTAAGTAGCCTTTTGCAGACTTCAAGGGATCTTAATGTACCCATACATAATCCATGCCACTTCTCAAACAAATTTAAACAAATACCTCCAAATGACATTTGTCATTCTTCAAAGCCTGAGATTTGCCATCAACATCAAGAAATCATTCCTGGTCCTAGCCCAAGATCACATTTTTTTTCTGGGCTGCAGATTTCAAACTCTGAGCATGATGATGTCTCTCATCTCCCAAGACACAGGAGATCTCACTAATCTTTGCAGAGACACTCCACCTAAATCGGGTATCTGCCAGGCAATTCCTCATCAATCTTGGGGCTGATGGCATCCTGCATCCCAATGCTGCCTCTATAAAGGCTTCACATGAAACTCCAGTGGCTCCTTAAATCAGTATGGTCTCTGCATGCTAACCCTCTAGAACACCTAATTCTTCTCCTCCTCTGTCCAGAGTAGCAGCTCCAGTGGTGAATTACACAACTCTCTAAATCCAGGTCTCCCCATTCACCCTCTGCCACCAACTTGGGTCCTATTCACAGATGCATTGGACATGGGTTGGGAGACGGCTCTGGACCTTCACACACAGCTCAAGGGGAATGGTCTCCCCTCCCAAATGAAGGACTACATAAATGTGACAGAAATGAGGGCATTAATTTTTGCCCTCCAAATGTTCCAATCGCTTATCAAACCATGCACATTACGGGTACACACAGACAACATTGACAGTCTTGTGGTGCATAAATAAGTGGGGGGGGGGTATCAGATCTCCTCTCTTGTGCAGACTAGCCCTGTAGGTCTGGGATCTAACTCACCTCCTAGATGTATCCCTCCAGACAGTGTACATCCCCTGCAGCTAAAATACTGTGCAGACACCCTAAGCAGATCCAGAACACGCCCACGAATGGATGCTTCATAGGGATGCATTTCTGGACATTGTCCACCAGTGGAGTATTCCAGAGATAGACTTGTTTGCTTCCTCCATGAACAAACCGCTTCCTCAGTTTTGTGCCCGAGAATACCACCCTCCGGCATGGAGAGTGGGTGCCCTTTCAAACCTGGAAGGGGAAATTCCTATATCTATTCCCTCCCCTTCCACTCATTCCAAAAGTCGTGTTGAAAGGGACAGCAGGAAAAAACAAATATATTGCTGGTGACTCCCTATTCGCCAATACAGCATTGGTGTTCCCTCTTCTCTTTCACCTAGCCAAAGGCAGGCACCACAAGTTACTCCACAGAGTGGGCCTAATAACACAGAACAAGGGCTCACTTTTCCACCCACATTTGGAAAACCTCCATCTGACCCTGTGGTTGATAGACCCCTGATCCCTTTCAGATACCTTTACTCTGAGGATGTGCTTCAGGAGGCCAGGAAACCTACTACTAGAAAATCTTACCTCTCCAAATGGAAGAGGTTCTCCTTCTGGTGTCTGGCTAGGAGCTACGACCCATTGAAGGCAGATCCACCTATGGTCCTTATCTATCTGTGTGAATTGCTTAATGTGCAGGATTAGCATACTCTTCCATTAAAGGTCTTTAGTCAGCTATGTCTGCTTATCTGCCACTAGCTCCCAACTTAGCTTCCAGATTCAAAGCTAAACAATTCCTCAAAGGCATCCTTCATATCAGACCTCCCCCAGGAGACCTTTGGCTCCACCCTGGGACCTCAAGTTTGTGCTAGAGAAATTGACTCTAGCACTTTTTAAACCAGCTTCCTCTAGTTCACTCAAGCCACTGACCTTGGAAAACTGTCCTTCTGGGCCTTTACTTCTGCCAGGCGGATCTGAGTTACAAGCCCTTATGGTCCCCCCCTTTATTGCCTTTCCACAAAGAGAGGGTCTCCTTGCAGACCAATCCCTCCTACATACTAAAGGTTGTCAATGAATTGTCCCTAAACCAGGTAGTTCACTTACCCACCTTCTTTCTCTCTCCCCTGAATAGTAGTAAAAGGATCGTGCACTCCCTGGATGTACACAGACAACTCAGGTTCTTCTTATATAAGACTAAACCCTTCACGAAAACAGACCAATATGTCTCATTCCATCCCATGGCTCTGGGATTGCCCATGTCTAAACAGACCATCTCTAATGGGATATCCAAATCTGTTGCCATTTGCTACTCTCACCATGGTAAGATTCTTCCTGGCTCAGTCAAAGCTCACTCTACCAGGGCAGTGGTTTCCTCAGGAGCCTTCCTCAAGGGTTTAGATGACTCTATCCTAGACTGCTACTTGGATATCTGTCCACACTTTCACTAAACACCGTAAGCTGGATTCCAGCTGCAGATCCAGGGCCGGGTTTCCAAGGACCATTCTCCATGGCTTCATAAAAAATTCCTGTGCCACTTCCTCCTCCCTTTCCTCATGAGCTTATGTACTCTCTCTTGGGTCAGGAATACTGCAGCAAAAGAATAGGACATAGATTAGTTGTGTAAGAAGTTACCATAACGATAGATTTCCTTCTCTTCTCTGTTGCAGTATTCCAACCCTCCCTCCCATCTCCCACTTCCTAGCTTTCTTGGATACATTGATCCTCATTTCCTTAGTGTCTGTTCACCTGGGCCCTCAGTTCTGAGGGTGGTGTGTGTTTGTGTGTGTGTGTATATATACGTCTCATGGCTGACATCTGTTGGTTGCCTGCGTCAGATGTACCACGCACCCTAGGTAGTAAAATACTTAGATATGCTGGCCGTTGTTGGTTCGTCACCTTGGCAGGCAACTCCCATATGTCAGGAATACTGCAACAGAGAAGAGGAGGACATCTGTTATGGTAAGCTCTTTCACAGATAATCTTTTCCATTTGCTAATATGTCTGGGTACACCCTGAGGGAGGCATTGTGCTCAGTTGGTGTAGTTGGGTATTAATATGAAAGGTACATTCCAAAATGGATGCTGTACTGTTAGAGGGCTTCATCAAAAGGAATAAGTTTTGAGCTGGATGATGTACCTTTAGAAAAGTCATGCTAAATAAAAAGATTTTCTGACCACTGCTGGTACATGGTGGTCAAATTAGGAGTAGTAGTAATTGAATGTTCCAAGATCCCTGACTGCATTATCCCCCCCTTTGACGAAACCAAACTGTGGGATTGAGTGTCTGGAGGTTGCCAATGTCCTTGTTAATGAGGTCCATGGTAATCCGTTCTGTGACCTTGCACATCAGGCTAGTTAGGCTGATTTGTTCCATAAGTTCCTAGATTGGTGGACACACTACTTTTGTGCAAAGGGATGACAGTGGCTGTCCTCCACTTGGCTGGACCAAAGCCGGTACTCAGGCTTTAGTTGAATAGGGTGCCTAATGGTGCTGCAAGATGTTCATCGTGCATACAGCTGCAGTCATAACAGATGGGTTATCCTGCCATCGGGCGGGTCCTCGGTCGGCCGAATTCCAAAGTCTAGGTCCAGCGTCGGTTGTCGTCGCTTCCTCCCTGACGTTAGTGCGGCAGGGGTATAAAAGAGGCAGCCGACGCCATTTTCTTCAGTCTTTCTTGCCGCGCGGTGCCCGAAGCAGAAGCAGTTTGCAAGTGCCGGTCGGCCAGCTCCTGAGATTTACGAAAGTATTTCAGCCGAAGTCTTCTTGAAATCTAAGTACCCAGTTGGGGAAACTTTTCTTGCCTCAGACCGATGTCAGACAAAGTTAATAATTGTTGAAAACGAAAAAAGCAACAGTGGCCAGCAAACTGATAAGGAATCCACACAGCTCAATAAGTTTTTAGTGCTTTCTTTCACCTTTATTTCAAACGTGAACTTCTTCAGAAAAACGGGAGATCTCCCTTGCTCCCGTTTTAAATAAATTAACAGGAAATGATGTAACTAATGATATCAAATACTTTCGTATTAAGTACCAATACATTTGAGATTAAAATGACAATTCAAAAAATGTAATCTCTTACTTGTTAGTTTCTATGCCATATATTTTTATAAATAATAACCTATTATAACTTTTGAATACAACAATATTGTTTGTGTGTGTGTGCGCACACAATAAAATACTTTGATAAAATAATTTGATCTCAAAACTCTAAGTCTAGCTGCATGGAGAATTCCTTTATTTCCCAACAGTTTCTACTCTCCAAGGAGGTGCAGGATGTCATCTTGGAGGCCAGAAGACCTTCTACTAGAAAGGCCTACTCCGCCAAATGGAAACTATTTTGTGCCTGGAATCAAGAGAGACAGAATCCTTGGGTAATAAATATACCTCAGATTTTACAGTACCTAGCTGAGATGTTAAACGATGGACTTTCCTTCTCCTCCAAGATCCACGCTTCAGCCATTTCTGCACAATACAACACAGATCCACCTTTATTCTCTCACCCTCTCTTAAGACAGTTCCTCAGAGGGGCAAGGAATATAAAACCCCCAAGGAAACTACCAGTCCCTGCTTGGGACCTCAACTTTGTATTGGAAAAGCTGACCCTTCCTCCCTTCGAGCCAGCTTCTTCATCAGAGTTACAGTACTTGTCATGCAAAACAGCCTTTCTTCTGGCTATCACCTCAGCTCGCAGGGTTTCGGAGCTACAGGCCCTCATGGCTGTGCAACCATTCATCATTTTCCATCAGGACAGAGTTTCCTTACGAACCAACCCTACCTTTATGCCAAAGGTAGTATCCAGTGTAGCTTTGAATCTGACTATCCACTTACCTACCTTTTATCCTAATCCACAAAACAAAGGGGAAAGACTACTACATTCCTTGGACATTCACAGACTTCATTATTATTTGGACAGGACAAAGCCATTCAGGAAATCTGAGCAACTCTTTGTGTCCTATGCTGCAGGTGCTCAAGGAAAGGCTATTTCCAAACAGACAATTTCAAAATGGATAGCCCACTGCATACGCTTTTGTTACTCATTTCATGGAAAAACTGTGCCTGCATGCATCAGATCCCACTCCATCAGAGCTACAGCTACCTCTGCAGCCTTCCTCAGGGGGGTCCCTACCAAGGATATTTTGGAAGCAGTCACCTGGAGTTCAGTGCACACTTTCTCCAAGCACTATCACCTCCCACTATACTCTAAATCTAGAGCGGGCTTTGCCACAGCAGTCCTGCAGGGCATCCTAGCCCCACTTAGTGCCTACCACCCTTACTTAGCTTTGGGATTCTACCCATCTGTTATGACTGCAGGTGTATGCACGATGAACATAGTACAGTTTTTACCTAACATAAATGTAGATGTTCGAGTCCAGGTTTCCCTCCCTTCAACCCCTCTTAGGACAGGCCTTATGACAAACCCTTTTCATATAACCTTTTGGGGTACTCTTTTATGGTGTATTTGCTTGCAACTACTGTTTATGATTTATCAACATTGCATTTTTGCATAACATTGTTTGCCTACCTTCTGGGGGCACCTGACATCTGGGGCAAGAATAACTGAAGAAAATGGTGTCGGCTGCCTCTTTTATACCCCTACCGCACTGACGTCAGGGAGGAAGCGACGACAACCGACGCCGGACCTAGACTTTGGAATTCGGCCGACCGAGGACCTGCCTGACGTCAGGATGACCCATCTGTTATGACTGCAGCTGTATGAGCACTCGAACATCTACATTTATGGTAGGTACAAAACTGTACTTTCCTGCCTGAGTTCATGTAGAATGCAGCTTGAGATGTTATAGGGTCCCATGGAGGCTGAACTTTTTGCTTTTGCGAGGGCAATGATGACTTGCTCCCTAGAGATAAGGGGAGGGACTGGTACTGGGGAGCCTGTTTTACTGATGAGGGGTGTGGGACAGAGGGGTGAAGTTTTCACTGAACCTGTCTGCCAGCAGGTTGACTGCATCTACAGTTTGTGTTGGCCTTGACCACCAGTTCTGAGCAGATCTGGGTGCTTCCCTTGAGATTGCGGACATGTGAAGAAGGCCTTATGATTGTCTTTAGTAGATGTGGCCAGTTTGAACTCTGCTTTGGAGGATTTCACTAGTGCTCTTATGTGCTTGTTCAGGCTAAGGAGAGATTGCTTCCAATTAGGCACCTTCTTCTTGGTCCTGGACAGCAAGTTTTTCCTTTTATTATAGAGTTTTGTTGCAGATGTCCACCAGACAGGTTTACTTTTCCTTGAGGAGAAGGATTTTGTCCTGTCTGGTATTCCTGATTCCATGCAGCTGTATAAATGCTCATATAGTGCTTTGGTCTAGGTTTGGACATGTGCCAGTTCCTGTGGAGGGGGAGGAGGATGTGAAGCTATTTATACCTTCCCTCAGGAGATTATAATCAGCTTTGGAGAAGTTTTTGTTTGACCCTAGCTGAGGGGGGTTGTTGGGAGATGGTGACTTGAAAAATGACCGCCTTGTGGTTGGATCTTACCAGGGATGATGACTGTAGGGATGCTGCAGTGGTTACTCATGTTGGTTAATACCAAGTCCAAGATATTTTCACCTGTTGTGGGGGTGTCAACCAAATGGTCCAAGGCATTTGCATTGACAAAAGCAAGGAATCTCTGGGCATTTGTATTCTGGCATGAGTATTTCTTCCAGCCTGTGGTTGGATAGTTAGTCGCCCAGGATCAGGGTAAAGGGTTTAATCTTGATAGATTCGGAGAGGTCCAGGTAGGTGGAGTGGGCATCTTGTGTCAAAGTTGGAGGCCAATAGCTAGCTATGATTTTGAATAGGGGCCATGTCAGTTAACTGCACCAGGAGTGATTCCTGTGGGTCATACTTTTTGACCAGCCTGGAGGTGTGCATGTCATTCAGAGAGATATATATATATATATATTGGAGGTGTGCATGTCATTCAGAGATATATATATATATATATATATATATATATATATATATATATATATATATATATATATATATATATATATATATATAGTTACACACACATATATATACACATATATTCACACACACACACACACACACATATATATATATATATATATATATATATATATATATATACACACACACACACACACACACACACACACACACACACACACACGCACGCACTCCTCAAAAAACACCCATGCACGATGTACTGTGGTGCACGGAAAATAAATACAAAACAGCAATCTCCAGCACCATTATTTAGCCCAATAAGCTAAGTTACTAAAAGTAAATACACAACACTCAGGAAAGTGCCATAACTTTCTTTTAATGGCAGACATGATGGTCATCGTGTTACACTGCTGCAGTCATCACACTGGTTTATCCTGCCGTCAGGCAGTCCCGCAGTCGGCCAGAGTTCGAAAGTCTTGGTCCGGCGTCTGTTGCTGTCACTTCTTCCCTGACGTCAGTGCGCCAGGGGTATATAAGAGGCATCAGACGCCATTTTCTTCAGTCTTTCTTGCCGCGCGGTGCCCGAAGCAGAAGCAGTTCGCAAGTGCCGGTCCGACTCTGAGATTTTCAAATCGAATTTCAGACCAAAGTCGTCAATAAAGCTAAGTACCCCATTGGGGAACCTTTTCTTTTCTCAGTCCGATGTCAGAAAAAGTTAACAATTGCATTTCTTGTGGGAAGCAAATACCCCATAAGGACTTTCATTCTTATTGTATTCCTTGCCTAGGCCCAGACCATGACGTCACAGGTTGTCGGTTTTGTGCTAGGTTTAACAAACTATTAAACGTCGGTTTGATTTCACTCTACATTATTTTGGTAGGAAATTTAATTATACCATGCCGTCGGAGCAACCGATGACCAGAATGCATAAAAAACGCAAAGATAAGGACAGGCAGCCGAGACCCAAACCAGACTCCTAGGCCTCTGCTGGGCCAGTTGCCGATTCTCCGGTTTTCAGTGAGGCACCTACACAGCCCCTGACGTCCACTGATTTAGAACCCCAGGCAGCATCCGATTCCCAAGCGGAGATTACTAGGCCTTCACAGACTTTACCTTTAGGTCCTTCCGACTCCATGGCTGAAGGAGATTCTGGTACAGTTGAAATGCTTTCAGTTGCAGAAGGTGTCTTCAGACAGACTACACTCACTATTAAATCATATGCAAAACTGAAAACTCCTTTAAAAGCAAATAAGACTGTACAGCAGTCTCCAGTATGAGGCCCCATGCCTAAGAAACAGATGCTTAAGATGGCTGAAGACTTAATTACCCTAATCAGGGGTTCCCCATCCCCCTCCTGATAAAAGGCCTAGACAGGAGGAGGACTACGCTTCCTCTGACCAGGTTTCAATTTCCTCAGATTCTTCTGAGGAACAGGAATACACTTTTCCCCCTTATGAAGACTCTGATGCTGAAGAGTCTATTCCTTCAGCATCTCCCCCCGAAGACTACTCTTTTGGGCAAACTCTACATACCATGAGGGAACATTTCCACTGGGAAGGTCAGGATTACTCTGAATCTAAGAAAAGGCTCCGAGAGTTCCTTTTATCACCCCAGCACAGACCACTTGCTATTCCACCCGTGTTAGACATTGTGGATGATGTTTATTCAGAATCTAGCCTTAACCCAGATTCACTACCTCCTGCACCAGCCAAACCAGACAGATATTACAGAGTCTCTGACTCGCACAAATTCTTATATAAAAGCCCCGTTTCTGACCCAGAACCATTTCCCATGGTCCCAAAGGGGTTAAGGCCTCTATTGCTAAAAATCCTGTACCCTCTGAAAGGTAATCTAGAGCACTAGACAGATGGGGAAAGAAAGTATATACCTCAGCTACTCTAGCTATGAGGGCCTTAAATTGCCAGTTTCACATGCTGAAATATAAACAATATTTGATGTCTCAATTAAAGCAAAAAATGATCACACATACAGAGCACCCTGATTACAAGGAAATGCAAGATTTGTTGCATGCAGCTGAACAAGTGCAAATACATACTTTACAATGTGGATTTGATTCATTGGAAGCTTCTTGTAGAGCAGCAGTGACAGGGTCTGTCATACGTAGGCATGCTTGGTTAAAAGAATAAACTTTATCTGATCGTGTCAAAGCAAAGTTATTGGATGAACCTTTACAGCAGGATGTTTTATTTGGTGTAAAAGCAGAAGTTGTTTTAAAGAAAATGGAGGATAAGGTAAAATCTATGCAGACTGTCAAGGATTTTTTACAGGTTCAACCCCCTCGTTTCAGCAGAAATTGGCCAACCAAAAACTGGTCCTTTCCAGCTTCTGACCGGCCACAGAGGGGCAAATACAGACACCCAAGGGGCAGAGGTCAGTCACAAGGCTCTTACAAGCCTCAACAATGAGGTGCCACAACCCAGAAAGGAGGAGAAGACAGGTCTCAAACTATCAGAAGACAAACAGTGACTTACCCCTCAGACTGCCAAACAAATCCCTCTTGGCAGCTCCCTTGGGAGGAAAACTAGCACTTTTTGCAGACAACTGGCACTTCATCACAAAAGACAAATGGGTCCTAAATATTGTATCTCAAGGATACAGATTCTACTTTCACACTTTACCAAGGATAAAAGGAATTCCAAACCTGCCCCCAAATAAATGGGCAGAGGCTCAAAAACAAATTACAGCTCTCATGGACATGAGAGCCATTCCTACACAGGAGCAAGGACAAGGGTTTTACTCGAGACTCTTTCTAGTTCCCCGAAAGGACATAGCCTGGAGACCCATTCTGGACCTCTCAATTCTAAACACATCTGCAAGTACCCAAATTCAAGATGTTAGCACTACAGCAACTTCTTCCCATGCTGGGCAAGAAGGCTTGGCTAGTAACGGACCTCAAGGAGACATACCTGCATGTCCCTA